>NC_085139.1:260025364-260271803 GCF_024139115.2 Armigeres subalbatus
ATATATAAGTTCAACGGCCTTTTACTGATAGCCCATCATAGAATATTGTAGCGATTGAAAAGCTGTGAGCGGGAATCATGTAACAGTATGAGAAGATTTACACAAATATAAATAAAAATACATTGTTAACCGGAACAATGTGGACGGCATTCAAGGCCTGTGTCACTTTGAATATCTATGCTTTATTTAAGTCGTATCTTTTATTTCTGAGTTCAGGCCTTGAACCATTCTGTCTCTTCGATTCCAATCGGTATTCTCCGGATAGGCTTAATTAAAGCTAATCCCGATATCATATTTAGCTGCAGAAAAAGCTTCGAATTGATAATCACTTAAAATAAAAAGATATTAAATATTCGTCAGACACATCTGAAAAAATAGAAACAGTTTTACTGAATTGGTTTGGATTTTAAAACCACGCAAATTTTTTTGACATATTACTTTCTTAGCACGCCTCTAAGGCTGCTATGATTGCCCTATAAAATCTGTACACAGCATGTGTCAAATTTAAATTACCACAGTTGTTTTATGGCTAGCGTAAAAAGCTGGATAATTGTGAAGAATGCAAAGTAATGGAATTAAATAATTCATTACAAGTGAAGACATTCCACAAAATAAGCACACACATTTTCTTTCATTGGATTTTTTTTAAATAACGTTTTGGCATTTCATTGTTTTGCAAAAATAATTGCCCCTTCAATTTGGAATATTCGGCCAAAAGATAATAAAAAGCGACTTAATATTTGAAAATTATTTGCATTCCCGAGCAGGAGGGACGACCTCGATAACAGAAATTGTTATGATTTAGCCTTGCATAAGAGGTAAAATACAAAAAAATAATACCAAAACTTATATACTTGAGGCATACCATGCTTAGGTATTTCAATACCAAACGAATAATAATTGATTATGCATTTGGTATTTAAATTCAATTTAATAACTGAGTTTGTTATGGCTTAAGTAATGTGGATATTAGTTTTTGGTATTATTCCTTTGGTATTTTACCTCTTAAGCAGGGCTAGTTCATAACAGAGTATGGTATCAAAAACAAAATTAAATATTATTGAGCCAATTTCTCCTGCTCAGGTTGGCCGTATTAACTTCATATAAAAGTCAATTTTTGTCACTGCAGCTTATTATGCAGCTGAAAGTCACTATTTACTCCCTTTTTTCACCAGTGTTGATCACTAAAGTCACTATTTTGAGTGGCATTGGCCGCTACCAGCCCTGTGCACAATATTATGATTATTATGATTTTTATGCTTGTCATACTTATTACATTCATTATAATACAATAATGGAATCCATAAGAGTGAACAGTAGTTGAAACACTAAATAAAAACATACTCATTACCCACACAAAAGAAAGTAATGAAAAATAAACGCTACCGCCATCGGGGGTGACAATGGGCCTGGGGGGTGAGAATGGGTCATCGCTCTCACCGGCAGCATGGAGGTCGTAGAGCAAAATTGTTCAAAAAATTATCTTATATTTTAGTCTTCTTGCCCTCAGATACATTCAATCCATTCTAAAAGCATTCTAAGTAGTTGAAACAGTGACCCATTCTCACCCCCATTTGACCCATTGTCACCCCCGATGACGGTATATTAAATAAACGTAAATTAACAAAATATGTCTGGCTGTGCATTCTTATTTAACCTCAAATTGAGATAAAATAAGGGTTGCTGGTTGACATTAGCTTTCCGATTACTATCGATGTGGTTGAACAGCCGTGAATATATCCTTATTTTCGATTTCAATCCCAACCTTCTATTGTACTTTCCTTACGTTAACTAAATGATGACGCAGGCGCATAATCCAAAATACAAATGGACAATCGCTCACTTTGATTGATTGATTGTTTATTCTCGCGAAGGATGAACAATTGAACAAGATAAGGTAATGCTAATACTGTTGTATAGAAGCTACATAGGTCACATCACTTTCCATGGTGAATCCCAATTTATGCTACTGATTACCATTTAACTAACACAACTTCCTTCCAATGGTTGTTGTGGAGATGCAGAGGTATTTTCGGTCTCTAGTAGCAACAATAACCACACACTAACATTCCCATCACGAAGTATCGCAGCCTAGTCAGTTCCCTGACGTACATTGCGGTATGCGCACGACCTGACATCTCTACCAGTGCCGCAATTCTGGGCCGTAAGTTCAGTGAACCGTTTGAGCGAGATTGGACCACGGGACTGACACTTGTATACTTCCACCACAGTTCGTTTCGTAGCCAACATTGAAAATTCCGCACTGACAGCCATAAGGAGAATAATGTGAAAGAAAGAGATAGGTGCGTTTCACACTGACAGTTTCATAAACGACAAGGAGAAGAAACGAGACTGCATCTATACTACGAAAACACAACCAAAACATCAGACCCTCGGATTGGACAGCAGCGAAGCGTGTACTTCGGTACCGTCAACTGGGGGGAAGATGATCATTTTTAAGACAAAACATGGAATAACAATGTGTGTTTACATTTTAAATCGAAACAAATATTTTCAAAACATGTACTGCTATACGTTGCAATAATCAACAACTTTAGTTTTCTGAAATGCGTTCGCATTTATGAAAATAAATTAAATTATCACACATTTTTTGAATAATCTGGTTTGGGGTGAAGTTGATCAAGACAGCTCTACTAAAACCATTGTGACCTAGTAGTCAAAATACACTAGGTTATTTGTATGAATGTTGAATTTACTACGTAAAGAAGTCTAAGAAGTCAATATTTGAAACGAAAATAGCTTCATTTATGACTATCTCTCTCTTTATTATCCAAAATACATTTTCATGATTATAATCGAAAACTCGGATTTCTACCTAGCGGTAACATTACTTGAACGGAGAATATTGTTGACTACCGTTTCATAAAAAAATTGGCACTTTTGACTGACACATCAAATGATCATCTTCACCTCTATGATCATCTTCCCCAGTTGACGGTACTTCAAGTATACTGCAGATTGAAAGCTTAGGCTAGGTAAATCAAACGAAGGTGAACTCGAAGCTTTTTCCGACTCGTATTGGGCGGGAGATCCAGGAACTCGAAAGTCTACCACAGGGTTCGTCGTCTTTGATGCAGGACGAGCTATCTCTTGGGGGAGCAGCCGTCAGGATTGCGTTAAGGGCCCTACACACGCTCCGACATGTTGTACAACTTTGACTCCGCCTCCAAGAAATTTGGTACGGTCGGAGTGGAGTCGGACCGTCTGTGGGCAGGTTGTACTATACAACAGTCGTACAACTTGCCCACAGGCAGACGGTCCAACTTTACTCCGACGGAACCAAATTTCCTGGGTTAGTTGTACAACATGTCGGAGCGTGTATGGGCCCCCTTAGCCTCTCGTCCGTGGAGGCAGAATATATGGCGCTAGGGGAGTCGTGCCAGGAGGTTCTTTGGATGTGGCACTTGCTCGAGGACCTGGGCGAGGTTCAGGAGAAAACTACCGTCATACACGAAGACAATCTTTGTACGAACTGATAAGGACAACAGAAAATCTAAACATATCAATACGAAAGAGTGTTTTATTCGTGATCTGTGCAAACGAGAAGTGAGAAGGAGTATTGCCCGACCGAGCGAAGTAATGAGGGCAGACGGGTTCACCAAACCATTGGGGAACGTGGAGCGAACGAACGGCTTCGTCACTTCTATCGGTCTTCATGGCAGCCGAGGACATTCCGCTGAGGAGAAGTGATAGATTAAGAGCGGTTCCTCCTTGTCACGCATTCGCGCCTCTATGTTTTGGCGCAACTCTATTTGTATTCCTTTACGCTACCTGCGCTTCATAATGTACTTTGCATTTTCCCTTAATAAAAACCGATTGTTGAAACCGCGTGTGTTTTTATCAACCGAAGAGAAAACATTCCGTCCCGGGTTTAATTCCTTTTTGCCGACGTGGATCCACTGTGAACCTCTCCTCTTTGACCCACATTTTCACACTTCAGATGAACGGATATCAATCACACTATTTTAGCTTTCATATTAAATTCACAATTATCATGGTGCATAGCGATACGATTAAACAAAACTTTTTGGGACAATATAAGGAGCACTTTGCCAAATATCAGCTCACGATTTTCATCAAAAGCAGCATATTATAATTACCTTACGGCCTTTCATGGGCTGAAAAGCATCCAGCACCAGAGACCCTAGACCTATACCCTAGACTGAGAAAGCCATAAAAACTTCAATTCAAAGGAAATTTATCTGACTTTCCAAAAGAAAATAATTCTCCTAATTTTCAAAAGTAATTTGTCTTAATTTCTAAACGAATGTCCTCCACAGTTTAAAAATAAACAAGGAGTTAAGTAGAATTATACAAAATTGGCACTCACTTCTAGGGGTGCGGCAAAGATGTATTGTATAACAGCTTCTGTTTCTCATCGTAATTAACAAGAATACTGTAGGTACCAAAGCAAAGGATGTAAACACGGGCGATCTCTTCCAAACTTGTGGAGTTGAGACAAACAGTGGAAAATGATCTGGAGATCCAAACAGACTAGTCGATTAGACGTGGAATCTCCTTGTTGTACACCAGAGAAACGGCGAAACGCCAATCGATATCTTCGGTTTTTAATTTGGCCCTCACAACTGTGGTCTCAGAATGCTGAACTACGTAAATGGGTGTGTGTCGAAGAATGATTGCACCAATCACCTTTACAATTTATTCTTGAACGATGAGTCCGGCGAATTTTGCATCAGGGTGTTTGAGTTTTGAGAACTCAAGTTTTCCCCGAACACTCTGCCCTCCAGTTAATATTTTCGAGGGAAAATTCTATGTCGGCGTGTTATAAGCATCGATGAACTGTGTGCTTAAGAGGTGAGCCAGCCTAGGGCTTAAAACCTCTGAAATAAAGACAAAAAACTGTGTGTTTTGAACATGGTCGGTCATGATGCATTACTCTTCTGAGAAATATTGCTATCCCATGTGGCACAGTTTAGAAGGATTTGGGGGCAGCAATATGACTGGATTTGGTCGCATATGAGTCACAGTGACGGGTATGTGACAAGTGTGCTACTCGGGTATGCGACAGGCCATAATGGATTGGAAAGAAAGCTTTCTTGTAACTCAAGTAAAGAATGCTCTGGAAATTTTTTTTCACTTCGTTCAGTAACTGTCTGATTATGGTAGAAACATGATAGATGAAAATATTGAAAGAAGTCAATCACCCATATTCTTGTTTATGTTTGAATGCACTTTCGAACGAAAATTGTTGCGCATTATAATTCCAAAGTATTCGGATTCGTTTGAAAGTATCGTTCGTACGTAAACAAGAATATGGGTGACTATATGCAGTGCTATTAATGCACAAACGCAAGTTGATCTACCACACTTCCACATGCTGAAGAGGCAACAATGTATGTGAATGACTACTAGTCACAACAAGTAGAAACAGTTCCCGACGGATCGAGCTTTCTCTTTGAATGAAAATCGATTGCTAAACAAACAACTACCCTCTTGAATTTCCTTTTTTCAGCCTCTCCCCTACCTTTCTTTCATCAGCGCTCGCCCACGTATCCGTTTGTTGATTCGTCCCATACGACAAAATAAACAACATCCGCCCGACCGCGCTCGTTCCGTATCAGCCGCTATTTTGGGACGATCGATGATCCGATCGATTGTCTAATTGATTAATTGTTTTCCAACGATCGACGACGGTAGCATCTGCCGCATATACACAAACTTCCGGTTACAGAGATAGAAAGCTTACGCAACCTTGCGTAACCTGTCCCGGTCGTCGTGTGCTCTCGGTTTCAACGCTTCGGATTCAAACGACGTCAAGATGACTCAACCCCCCGCTGACGATCGATCGATGGTTAACCATCATTCGATCGCACCCCACTCAATGATGAACCACCCAACAACGTGACAATAACAAATAAGTGGGGCCGTCGCACAGCGCGGAGATCAAAGGAACCCGCCCCGGTTGCCAATGCGACCTAACTAGCGTGTGAAAATCGATTTGTCCACCTTGAACGTGTGTGCGTGATCGTGACCACTTACCCATGGCTTTCTTAGGGCTGATCGGTGCCGTTCCACCGCCGTAGAAGCCCGAATCGTGGCTGCTGGTGCTGGTGCTGCGAACCTCGTGGTTCCCAATGTTCTTATCATTCTCGCCGTCCTCGTCGTTCGGGAGCTGGACACTGTCGTTGTTGTTCTCATCCCGGCTGATCGTGGAGCCCCCCTTGGGCTCCGAATGCAACGGGATCACCATCGGATTGTCATAGATATCACTGCCCACGTCACTGGTTTTGCTGCCGGATTTCTCATGCTTCTTCTTGCTGTTGTGTCCGCGGCTGCTGTTGACGCTGCTGTCGGTGCCCAGATCGGACGAAGCGTCCACCGTAGACGCAGTCCCCGATGAGGTCTGGTCAGTGGCGGAGCCGGATTCGTCCTCGCTGCCACTGCTGCTGCTGCTGGTGAGGTCCGCATGGCGGTTGTGCCTGTGTCCGTGCCGCTTCACCTTCCACAGAGGCCTCGGACGTGCCACCAACACGATCGGACATTTCTCCTCCTTGGAGTAGCATTTGCGCATCTGCTCGAAGCTCAGCTTGACGCGCTTCTGCGGGTCGAACTTCTTCTTCTCCGGCTTATCGTTGGCCATTTCCTCCTCCTCCGATGACCAGTCGTCCTCGATACCTGAAAACGATGTCTCCGAACCGGTTCGATCTTCCTCGTCTTCCTCGCTACTGCTGCTGGAAGAGTACCGTCTGGTCACTTGCTTTTTGCTCGGTTTTCGATCCGCACCCTTCGACACCTGTTTCTTGACTGATTGATCACTGGCGGGCACCGTCGATAGATCACTTAAATTGGACACGACGCCAAATTTATTCTTCGTCAACGCGAGTTCTTCCGCCTTCGGTCCGTCGTCGGCGGTTGATGGCTTCTTCGTCGTAGCCGCCGCCGCCGTCGTCGCAGTTTGTTTGTTTACCGGAAGCTTTGGCGAATCGGCGGGCGGTGGTGTGTCTTGTTGGCACTTGGCGCAGTCCTTTATCTCCACCTCAAGCTTCGCGCCCATATTGAGCGTAATTTGGTTCACTTTGGCTTTAATTTTTTCGGCGTTTTCCTGCGCCAGCCGGCGTTTCTCGGCTTCTTCGACCTTGGCGGCATCCGGTTGCAGCGGCGGTGACTTCGATTTCACCACCTTTATCACTTTTTTCACGATCTTCGTCTTTTTGGGTTCGGCTTCCGATGGTTTGGGATCAACGGCCGGCTGCGGCTCAGATTGTTGTTTCCCTTTCGGGGTGGCTTCCGGTTTGACGGTGGGATCTTGCGATGGAGTTTCCTGCTTGGTTGGTGATGGTTTCTTAGGGGTTTTCTGTACCTGTGCCAGTTTCTTCTCAGCCTCGGCGGCGATTGTGGGTGCTACGGATTTGATTAGCTCCTTAGGGGATAGATTCTGAACTTTAAGTTGTTTAGGAGAGTTCGGTGGTGATAACGGTTGGAGCTTGTTAGGACTGTCAGTAGTTTTTTGTTGCTCTTGAGAGGATTCCTTTGTTGCCACATCTGGTATCTTTTTCTTGAGGCCTAGAAAACCAGTCTTTGGTAATTCTTCAGTTATTCCGTTAGCTTTTATCGGTTCTTTAGTGTTTTGTGCAGCAGCCTTCTTTAGACCGAATAGACCGAGCTTCTGTTCCACCTTCGATGGTTCTTTTGTCATTTCCTTGGGTTCAACCACTTCAGTCTTCTTCAAACCACCGATTCCTATATTTGGTGGCACTTCTGATATTTTGGTCGCTTTCGGTAGTTCCTTCGGTGAATCATTTGCCTTTTGAGCCTTTCCAAGTATTAGTCCTGATTTAGGTTCTTCTTTAACATCATCAGTCTTTTGCAAATCTTTCGAAGAATCCTTGGATTCAACCGTTGAAGCTGTTGATGGGCTGGACAATAGTTTTTCGGCCACTTTTGTGGGCTTCAATGGCTGTTTTGTAGTTTCCACAGGTTGAACTATTGTATTCGCTTTTGCATCAAGACAATTTGATTTTATAGGTTCCTGGAGTTTTTGTATTTGTGTTTTGATGTCTTTCAGAGGTTCTTTATCTTCTGTCGATGAAGTCTTTTTAATACCGATTAAATCCTTTTTAGATTCCTCAAGTTGGTTATTAGTCTGGAGTGTTTTTTTATCTTCTTTGTTAGAATTATCCACCGTGGATTTTTTCTGATCAATTGGTTCTTTTCTGACAGTGTCGATTTTTTCTATCAGTGCCTTATTTCCCTCATTTTTGACTGCGACATTCGTCTCCTGCTGCTTCAGTACTTTCTTCATCCCAGGCAACTTGCCGTCCTCCAACTTCACCGGCGTCACCTCGAATGCCTTCCGCGCGACCGCTGCCACTTCTTCGGCCGGCTTCGGCCACTGAGGCATCTCTGCAGCCGCAGCAGGCGGTGACGCCATCACCTTGGTGCTCACATTCTTCGACGTCGTCTGCTGCTCGACCGGTTCGTCCTCTTCCTCGACATCCTGCTGCTCGCCGAACTTCAGCAGCACCATCTGGTTCCGCCGCTCGATGTTTTGCTTTCGGCGCGCGAACGAAACCGTCTCTCGCGTTCCGATGTTGCTCCAGAAGTCCTCTTCCTGTTGTTGTTCCGGCGAGAGCGGTAGATTAAGTTGGGTGGTTTTCTTGCGCGTGTTGACCGGTTTGAGAAGGGGTTTTGGCTTCGGAACCTCTGCGGGGGGAGCGACGGTGGAAGCAGCCTTGGGAAGCTGTTCCGGAGCGGATGCTTTCGGAACAGCTTCGGCGGCTGTGTCGGGTTTTGGCGGAGGACATTTGGTTTTCGGGGATGCGGGCTTGGGGGGTTCTTGAGCAGTTCCGAGCGTCTTCTTGAGTGGTTTTGTGGGTGTTGGTGGTGGCGTGAGATCACTTGGGAGATCCAGATCTTGGGGAGTTTGCTTAAGTGCAGGCTTCTTGAAAGCGGGGATTTCCGGGACGGTGAATACGTTGGAGGACTTCGGAGTTGGACTGACTTCTGGCGTATCTGGGGTAAGTTTTTTGAGAGGAAGCGTTGGCGATGCTCGAGACTCTTTTGATTTCAGTAAGTCATCGACTTTGGTTGTTTTGCTGACATGTTCTTTGACCTGTGGTTTCGGTGAATCTGTTAGTTCTTTATTGGTCTTCGCGTTGACTTCACACGACGATTCCAACGGAGTCTTCTTGAGCGCTAACTTCGGAGATCCCGGAAGATTTTTCGGGACTATAAGATCTTTGCTAATTTTATCCTCTATCGAGGACAATTTTTGGTTCGTTTCCACCTTCGGTTTTGTGATCTTCTCGACAGGCTTTAGTAACTTTGTATCGTCTGTTGATTCCACCTTTGCGACGTCGTTGGCTGTAGCATTCTTCTTAAGAAGAGGACTAGATTCACGTGTCTCTTTGGCCCACTTTTTAAGAACGGGCTTTGGAGAGTCCTTCGAATCTTTGACTCCCGGCGAATCCTTCGTGGACTCTGAAATCTTGGCAGCATCCTGCAGAGTAAGCTTTCCAGGCTTTGAAGGATCGATTTTCTCGATTTCTTTCGTAGGTTGCTTCTCCGATTTCATCTCAGTCTTTTCCATTGGTTTGATCTCCTCCTTAGAATGACTCTCAACCGCAACATCCTGCTTAGTTTCAGTCTTCGTGGTTTCTTCCTTTGCAGTGACGGCGTCAGCCGTAAGAACCTCAGTTGGGAGCTTTCGCTCAGTGAGCTTCGTCAGCTTGTCCATCTTCCTCTGCAGCTCCAAAATCTTCTTCCTCTCAGCCAGATCGCTAAGAGATTTTTTCTCCGGTGGCTCTGGCTTTTTATCTGTCGGTGGCTGCGGTTGTTCGAGTTTTCGGGTGGGTTCCTCAAGTGAAGCCACCTTCGTTTCCGGTAGGTCGATGATCAGAACTTCAATTTTCTGAACCGGGGAACCGGATTCCAGTTCAATGGTTTTGGCGGTAGCCTTCTTGATCGTTTTCTTAGGAGGAGTGACATCCTGATCTTCCGGGTGCTTCTTTTTCTTGGGCAGTTTGAAAACTGTGCATTCTTCGATTGACTCCACTTCTGCCAAAATTTTCGGAGGAGCGGAGTTCTCGATCGTGGGGGAATCGATGGTAATTTTGAGCGGGAGACCGGAGGTGTCCAACTGATCTAGCTCTACATTATTGTCGACATCAATTTTCGGTAGTGGTTTGGTACGCGTTCGCTTGATTTTTTTCTGTTTCTTCTTCTCTGGAACTTCGACGACGGACTCAACAATCTGCTGCTCAAGAGCTTCTTTGAGCCGGTCTTCCAGATCATCATTGAGGATGCCATTGGAATTCTGAAGCTCTTGCTGGAATTGGACGATTTCGTCTTCAATAATTTGGGAAGCTCGCCGCCGAAGTTCACCGGCATTGAGATCGTCGTCCAGTTTATCCGAGTTTATATCTGCGCAGATTTCGTGGAAGCTGGGAATTTTAACACCGCTTTTACGACGAATAGTGCCGCGACGCATCATGACCGGAGGTGCCGCGATTATCTGCTCAAGTAGAATTGGGGCCTCCTCGCCCTCGCGGATCAGATGTTTCTCCATCAACAGTTCGCCAGGACTTTTGCTAGGCTCAGATTTTTTAGGACGCAGTGAAAGTTCGTCTCGGAATTGGTCCCTCCAAGACGTTGTCTTAGGTTGCGGTTCCTTGTAGAGTAGCATACCTTCTTCGTAGGACGGTTCTGGTTCTGGTGAGTGACGGGGAGTCTTGCGTTCAGTGCTTCCTCGGCTGCCGCGAGACTTACTTCGAGCACGGAGTGTGTTGAGCCGCACAACGGCTCGGTTGCGATTGATAGTGGATTGTTGCCTTCGCTGTTCGACACGTTCCATAAGTTCTTGGTCGCGAGCACTCATAGTGGTTGTTGTAGGGGTTGAGGAAATGGGAGCTGGTGCAGGAGACACCACGGAGTTGTTGTTCCGATCAGGAGAGGATGAAGTGGTCGGGGATGACGGAAGGAACCTTTTCGGGGTGTGATCTCGGACATAGCGACTGGCTGAAACATCGATGTCTGCAGTGTTGATGACACGTCGTGGCTTCTGATAGGTCGGTGAAGTGTGAGGATGATATTTAGACGAGTTGGCTCGCGTCAAAGCCGTTACCCTGGCCGAAGTGAGTGGAGTCTCTGTGATTGGGGTCAGCTTTGGGACGTATCCTCTAGAGAAGGACGGTATGCGGCCCACGATCACGGGACTCTGAAATCCTCGGGATATACCAACGTAACTTGGGGCCGTGTAGCTGCTGGACGATAGAATGGTCGACGAAAGTGGGGCCGGAAGGACCGGCGTGTTGCCGATGTAGTTATGGTAGAGCTCCGAATACAGCGGCATGATTGATCCGTTCAAGAAACCACTTCACAAACACAAAACCAAGCAATAACGTGCATGAGGCGAATAGTAAATTTATTTTTCTGTTAGAATTCACTGAAGCACTATTTTTGAACTTCTAAACTTTCTTTTTTAAAAACTTTTAGACTTCTTTGTGTCATGTGCTTAAATACATTTATTATCTGAAACTTCCCTTATCTGGCAAATATCGAAAAACACATTCGTTTCTTCATTTTTTCTTTGTCATCATCATTCACCATTTCACTCATAATGCACAAGGAAACCCACTGCACCTGCACTCATCAACGCCTCCTTAAATCTTCTCCAAATCGCAGTAGACTGCTCATTCCACGGACACAGATCTAAGTAGCCGTTGCGTTGTGCCTACCGAATGTAGTGCACGAGCAAGTGCAAGCCACCGAAAAAAAAAACACCTCAAGAGGGCACACGAAAGTGAAAATTATTTAAATATTTCCCTGCCGCCATCGACTGCCTTATCTACACGGACGTGAACCGCCGCCGCCGTCGTCGGTCGATCGTTCTTTTCAATTTTTGCCCGCAGGATCTAAAATAGAACAACACCGCAGAGCCGCGCGCGAAATCGGTCTTTTTTTCCAACGAACCTGCGCGCACACGCCCACCCTGTCGACGTTCCACCGCGAACGCTGCGGTCCCGCTCCACCGCTCCACCAATGACGTCCGCGCGCGCACACACTCTCACACACACCTGTCACCTGCTTCTTCTGTGTGTAATTCACTTTGATTGAACCGAACCGTTTCCTTAACTCCTGTCACCTGTCGTCGTTGGGCCTTCTTGTTCTTCTTCTCCCTGGCAAGGGTTGCGTTACCGCCGGGGACAGCAGTGCTTCTGCACACGGGAGAACCGACTCGGTCAACGGATACTCGCGGACTGATCCAAGCCGGTGGCGAGAATTTCCCACCCAGCGATTTGCGTGCGATTTTCCGTTTCTGTTTTGGGGGAGAAAAGCTCAGATTTCGGTGAGAAAAATCTCCGACCATAGACCGGGAGCTGCGCGGTCGGATACTCTCCGTGTGTCTAGCCAAAGATCCAAGTGCGCGGCGAACGCAATGTTGTTTTCCCTCGCGAATCGCGGGGAAATACCCTTCGAGGAATGGGAAAGTGAATTGCATTCTTCGTTCTGTTTTGCATCGCCTGCTGTTTTTTTTTCTTCTTAAATTCTAGTATCGTGAGTGGTGGAATAATTTATTGCCCATACTTTGTAGATCCGCAGCACATTTCGGGGAAAAATAGATTCGTTAATTTTAGTGCGAATTCTGAATTGGTGGCTCGTGTGTCTGCTGAGCTACGTATCTGTCTACCCTGTCCGTAGTCGGTCGGCAGTTGATGCGCGTTATCTCTTTTGACATTCCATTGTCCACTGATTGCCGCCCGCCGAACTGCGAGGTGAGTGCTTCAATTTTGTGCCGCGTGTTTTCGCTGAGGAGTCACAGAATGAAGTGGTCATCGTGTCGTTGTGAATCATATTTTCGAGTCCAAAAATATCGATGATGCCACCGGTAATACGTCCACCTATGTAGATGAAACACTTGCGAAACTGCCAGAGATCCGTCGATAGAAAGGACGGCAAGAAGGAATGTGATGTAACTGTGTGATGTAGAAGACTGACAAAGCTTGTTTTCGTTGGGTCGTTTATCTCGGGGAATAGATGTTAGATGTCCGGGGGAAAAAATGAACTGACGCTGTCAGTTCGCAACGGAAGAACAACAAAGAACTCTTGGAGGTATTTGAACGCGGACGTACAGCTGATTTTTGATTTTTGACCTAGTTTCCCTGCGCTTAGGAACGATTCCTGGTTGGTGTTGATGGAAATAAATTTCTCGGTGGGTGGTAATTAATGGGATGTTTTGTCAAGTTAATGGTCGGTGGTCAATTCTTGGTACATAAAATCCATTCGATAATTTACGACCTCAAGATGATAGAAAAAATGTAAAAATTTTACCCATGAAGGAGTTAAATGCCAAATGATTCCAAAACGCGTGAAACGTCGAGATCTAGTGTTCTATTGATTTTTCATATGAAAGAAAGTTTTGTCTCCTAGAAATATTTTTATTCTATAAAATAATTCTTAACGATTGCAATGCAAACTCCGACCATTTCGACCAATCAACTTTCTCGACCATATGACCATTTCGGCCAAATGACTTATTCGGCGAAAGTACATTTTTGGCAGTGACCCGTTCGGCCAAATTATATTTTCGGTCGAATGGCCTTTCTTCCCATTGACCATTTCGGCCATATGACTTACTAGGCCAAATTTTGGCATTTCTTTGCCATACGATTTATTTGGCCAAACGACCGTTTCAACCAAATGAACCATTCGAATATCGGTGATAATGCCGTTCTCGTTCGTTCAAAAGGATTGAGAAGCTTATAAGAAAAATCTAAAAAAGGACTTTTAGGTGGATATGTCTAATTTTTTACATTTGTTTAAACTTATTGTAAAATTGCCTGCCAAACACAACTTCTTGTAAGCAAATCGAATTCCAAAGAAGCGATTTTTCCTATACAGGTTTTGAATATAGTATTTTGGCCATAGCTTTTGAACTCATAGTGAGATCAGGCCGATTCTCCATAGAAAACAATGGGGTTGGATTCCCCGTCTAATGCAACTGGAAAAGCTTTTATAACTAAGGAACTTTCAGTATTTTGAATTCAATTTTAATTCAAAACGAAATCTTGTGAGAAAATTTCACTTGACTTCTGCTCATGCTGCAATAATTTGCAGCGACCACTCATCGAATGCTGCCATTTCGACCGATACCATCAAATGCAGTCACTATGAGCATGACATTTGTGGTGTTGAGACAATTTTCTCTAAATTTAAGGACGTACCTTTTGGAATCCTATTTCGCGTTTTCAAGAGCACCACTATCAATATTGAAGCAAAGAGCAGCTGTCATCTTTTTATTCTACGTTCGCTACGACGCAGCAAAGCCAAAAAAATCGTGTGCGGCCTTGTTTTCTTCAGTAATCAGAACGACCGACTGGTCATCGAAACTTTGTTCTGTTTAGTGTGGTCGATAATTAAAATAATTATCTTTCGTTCGAATGTGTTTGTTTAAAATCAATCAAACTACACACTATACACGGCATAGCGGTTACCAAAACGAACACTGCCACACTCCCTACCCCATATATCCAACATCCCAGTGATTTCTCGTGGAAGTGCAGATGACTCGTCGGCTTCTATCAAAGAAAGCATCATGTCAACATTTTCCTACAGTTTTAGCTCGAACAAGCAAGCGTGACGGTCGTTTTGTTACCTGCAAGTGCTTTTAGAGCTGTTTATTACGGTGAAAATTTCGGTCGAGTTATTGCCTTCATATTTGGTGGACTGGTTCTGGTCAGTGCGTTTTAGGCCCATACCAAATCGTGAGCCGATCCGACCACGGATTCCGGAGATACGGTGGTGTTGTGATTCTCCTCGGCCATTCATGCCGGTTCTTCCCCTCGCAGAGAGGCGGAATTGAACCGTGGCTGGACCCTTCCCGTACGGTGGGGAGGTCCCGGAAAACTTTCGAGTGCGCGAAGGGATCGTCAGGAAGGGCTGGACAGTGCATCCCGTCCAGCTAGTACGACTATAAGGTGGTAAAAAACCCAACTTAATTCACTGAGTAGTGATACTGCCTTTCTCGCCTTTAGCCAAGACACTAACCTTATATGGTAGTAATACAGTTCGATATACCATTTTCTTAATAACTTTTAATCGGAACGGCCGATCGTTAAAAAAATCAATAGTGATCGACTAGGCTTTACCACCATTTGAATGCAACTTGTTGAGAGAAAATCGATTAAGGATTATTATATGAAAAGTAGTCAAATGTTTTTCATAATTTTTGTGCACACACATACACACACATGTGTGTGCCTTTTTCACCCACAAGTGCAAACGCACCGAAAAGTTTTGATTTTCGGTACATTTTAATTGCTTCTGAAGTGCACTCCCGGCGGGAAGGCACACACGCGACCTTGTGTGAACTCGTGTTGTTGTGTTGTTTTTTTCTGCCCAGTGACGCTGTTTGCAGCCGCTCGGCCGGGAAAGAAGCAGTGGAGGCGCACGGTGGCCTATCCCGTGTGGTCAGGTGGAGACGCACAGTTGGTTGAGTCGCATGGTGGTAGTCTCGGGTGAAAGTGTTAAGGGTGAAAAACACCCCATCGGCGCGGTGGAGACGCATAGTCGCTAGTGCGGTTCTCTAATGACTTGAGCGAAGGGAGTGTTACGAACCATTTTGACTTCAACGATATTAGTGAGGCTAAAGGTTTTCAAAGGGGCGGCGAACCCAAAGTGACTTGCGCGGCGGGAGTGAGATAACTTTTTCCGACTGTTAACGAGGTGACTTGAGCGACTGAAATGAGACGAACTTTTTTTCGTCAGTGCGACGGAAAAGTACAGGCGTTAGTTCGGTTTTTTCAGGGCAAACCTCGTTTGCCATTTTTTAGTCAAATTCGGGACCAAACCCGAATACAGTCGTCTCGCACAGTAAATTTCAATAACCGCCCGTGCCGGTTGGCGGCGCGAGTGCGGGTGAAATGGAGTTGGCCACAGGCCACTTCCATCGCCTAGGGGACCCAGGGGGCCCCGATTATGGCAACCAATCTGCATCCAATCGCCGCGACGGCGAGTACACCGGTACGTCCGGTCCGCTGCAGGTCATGCGTCTGCAGGGCATCAACGGACCTCTACCTGCGAACCCCTTCCTCATTCGCAAATCCGTTGAGGCTTTCCTCGGCGGCACCATAGACGGAGCCAGTAGAGAAAACCGCGGAGCTACGTACGCGCTCAATGTACGCAGCAAAGCACAATTCCAAAAGTTGCTGACCATGAGCAAACTTGGCGACGGGACCTCGGTCTCTGTAGTTGAGCACCCGTTCCTAAATGTTTCAAAGTGCGTGGTGTCATGTGTCGACGCCATAGAGCTGTCGGATGAACATCTCCTGTCGGAACTCAAAGACCAAGGGGTCAAGGAGGTTTGCCGAATCAAGAAACGAACACCGGAGGGTAAGCTACACCCGCGATCGTTCTCACGTTTACTGGCACAGTCGTTCCCAGCCACGTCAACTTTGGATGGTCCAGATGTTCAACAAGAACCTATTACCCAAACCCAATGAGGTGTTTCCGCTGTTGGGACTTTGGCCATACCGGAAAGCGGTGTCCAAGCGCCGTGGAGATCTGCGGCAACTGTGGTAAGCACCACCCGGTGGACGAAGGAATAACCATTGACGATAACTCCACAACATCCCGCCAACGTTGCACCGACACCCAAGCCTGTAAATTCTGTCGAAACTGTAACCACCCAACATCAAGTAGAAAATGCCCACTCTACCTGAAGGGAGTCGAGGTTCAGCGCGTAAAAATTGACCGTGACATCTCCTACCCCGGTAAGACGCGCGGCTACAAAGCAAGACCATGCTGAGGGTGGCTGGGTTCGATTCCCGGTGCCGGTCTAGGCAATTTTCGGATTGGAAATTGTCTCGACTTCCTGGGCATAAAAGTATCATCGTGCTAGCCTCATGATATACGAATGCAAAAATGGTAACCTGGCTTAGAAACCTCGCAGTTAATAACTGTGGAAGTGCTTAATGAACACTAAGCTGCGAGGCGGCTCTGTCCCAGTGTGGGGATGTAATGCCAATAAGAAGAAGAAGAAGATCTCCTACCCCCAAGCCCGTAGGGAAGTGGAGACCCGCTCCGGATCCGGTCCAACAACTTCCTTCGCCAATGTGGCGGCCGCAAGCAAGGACCGCGAAATAGAGGGTCTCCGGAAGAAGATCGAGCAGCTACAAAAGGCCAACAAAGAGCCGGTGGTAGCCAACCGCATCGAAGCCGTGCAACAAAACGGGACAATCGAAGATCTGGTGAATAAAGTGGCCAAACTGACCGAAACTATCCCCAAGCTGCAAGAATCCCTGGAGGTCAAAGACAAGATCATCGAACGGCTAAGAAGGAGGGTGAAGGAGGATGCCAAGAACGAAGGTAACCAGGCGGACAAGCATGGCAAAGCAAAAGAGCAGAGCAAGGTCAAGGAGAACGCTTAAGACATTTTCAGCAGCAGCGACGACAGGTTAAAAGAAATCCTACATAGCTAAAAGGAATACTCAACAGCTTTCACCCAACGAAAATCGCATGTTGATTAATCACCCCAATAATTAATAATCAATTTTAAGACAGGTTGCGAATCTTTAGTCATGATCGTTAAACTTCCTTGAGGGCATCACTGAAATGTGCAGTGCAACATAGTAGCCTGAATTTGTGTGTGCTATCTTTCGCGCTACAAGCAGAAATGTTACCTGTTGATGAGTTATGCAATTAGCTCCAGAAAACTACGGTTTAGATTAAATTCGATTACTAATTACAGGGGCAATTAATCAACATGCGATTTTCACTGAGTGAAAGCTGTTGAGTATTCTTTTTAGCTATGTAGGTTTTCTTTTAACATGCACTTGATGGGGAACCGTCCTTAACAGTATAATGGAAAAATAAATTTCCCCATACTAATTTGCATGCAAACTTGAAACGGCTTGTGCTAAATTAGTTTTAATCCAAATGAGCTCAAATTTTCAGAGGACACTCAGAACATGGTAAAGAATCAGATGAACACTGTGGAGCAAAATCGATTTTTTGAACCACCCTAGTGCCCATCCACCACCCATAACATAATCCTTTTCCTACCCACCACCTTTCACTCCCCACCAAATTACCGGCAATTCCAACATTAAGGATCAACCTGAGCCTCACAGACGAGTACTAGTTACTCAAACTTTTTCCCTTTCCCCACCACGCATCCCACTCGTCTCAACCAGCAACACCCAAGTCGAGACCAACACCGACCAAGAACAAGAAAGCCCACCCATCGTCACTCCTCGACCACCAACACCCACCGCCATCAACATAATGGCCGCAGTTGAGCATCCGAGTAGCCGGGGCCCCGTCAGTGCGGAACACCCCTAGAGTCAGCCATCGACGTATCGCTAGCGTCGAGCACTATTGTAGGCAAGCTCCTCTGGTCCTCGGACGATGACCCGCGAGGAAGCGACCACATGCCCATCATGTTGGCGCTCAACGGCAAACCTGAAGAAATCTCCAGAAGACCGAGGTGGTTATACGATCGCGCCGACTGGGACGGCTATCAACGAGTAGTCGAGGCCGAGCTGGAAGCAAATCCACCAATATCAGCAACAGAGCCATCCGAAGTCATTCTCCGAGCGGCCGAAAGCTGCATACCAAAATTGAGCCCCAACCCAGGACGAAAGGCGGTACACTGGTGGAACCACACCGCCAAGAAAGCCGTCAAGCGTAGGCGCAAAGCTCTCCGAGCGCTAAAAAGGGGAAAAGACCGACTGCAAGCAGGACACCCTGACCTCGGAGAAATCCGGACGGATTACCAAGCCGCCCGCAACGAGTGCCGGCAAACCATCAGGGAAGAAAAAGAGAAGAGCTGGACAAACTTTCTGAACGGAATCAACAGCAACCAACCCTCCGCCGAGCTTTGGCGTCGAGTGAATCGCTTCCAAGGCAAGCGCAAAGCAAAAGGCATCTCCCTCAAGATCAACGGCACCGTACAACGCGAACCCTCCGCCTTAGCGGACGCCCTGGGTAACGAATTCGGAAGACATGCATCGTCCCGGGAATACCCGGATCACTTCCGGAAAACACACCGAGACCCATCCTCGGAAATCAGCGCGATCCAGATCCCACCGACATCGGAGAAGAATTCAACAGGCCCTTCACGTTCGCTGAGCTGGAGTACGCCCTCCAGAAGGGAAAGGGCAAGTCAGCCTGCCCCGACGACCAGGGCTACCCCATGTTGAAGCACCTGCCCATCGGCGGAAAAACACCTCCTCAGCTCCATCAACAAAGAGTGGCAAGAAGGAACGCTCCCGACACAATGGAAGTCCAGCTTCGTCGTGCCCATTCCGAAAGGCCGCGGCTCTCCCAACGACGTCGACAACTACCGACCCATTGCCCTCACCAGCGTAGTCTCCAAGATAATGGAGAGAATGGCCAATCGAAGGCTCATCGAGCTACTGGAGAAAGGCGGCCACCTGGATAACAGGCAACACGCGTTCCGACCAGGCAAGGGTGCCAACACCTACTTCGCCGCACTGGGTCAAATACTGGACGACACAAGAAGGAAAGGGCACCACGTCGAAATGGCATCGTTGGACCTCTCGGAGGCGTACAACTGCACCTGGACACCCGGTGTACTAAAAAACTGAAGTCGTGGGGATTACCGGCAACATGTTGCAGTTCATCAAAATTTCCTATCAGACCGAACCTTTAGGGTCCTGGTAGGAAACCAAACATCAAGAGCAACCAAGGAAGAAACCGGGGTCCCCAGGGCTCAGTAATTGCCGTCACCCTCTTCCTCATCGCGATGGAAGGCGTCTTCGACCGACTACCGAAAGGGATATACATCCTGGTGTACGCCGACGACGTCCTGCTGGTGGTTACAGGAAAGCACCCTAAAGCTACGCGGCGGAAACTACAAGCGGCCGTCAACGACGTGACAAAATGGGCCAAATCACCCGGCTACGTTATGTCTGCGGGTAAGTGTTCCCGAACCCATATATGCAGCATCAACCAACGACCTCCAACCCAACCCATCGCCATCGACAAAATCCCCATCCATACCAAGAAAACCTGCAAGATCCTCGGTGTCACAGTGGACAGGAAACTCAATTTCAGTGACCACTGCAACCGAGTACGGGGTGAATGTGCATCCAGAATCAACATCGTAAAGAGCATTTCAAAAAAAAAAGATCTAGGAGCGACCGCCCAACGCGGCTCCGAGTAGCGAATGCAATCATCTGCAGCCGACTCCTCTACGGCATCGAGCTGAGCATCCTCAACCTTGACAACCTCATCATCCTGCTAGGGCCAACATATAACAGGACTATCCGGATAGTCTCCGGACTGCTCCCGTCGACCCCGGCGGATGTGGCCTGCGCCGAGGCCGGTGTGCTACCCTTCCGTTTCCAAGCCACCGCCGCCCTCTGCAGCAGGGCCATCGGTCACTCCGAGAGAACAAAAGCAAGCCAAAACCACGACCACCTCAACGATAACGCCAACACGGCTCTCCACAACCTCTGCGGTAAAAACATCCCCAAGATCGCCGGCCTCCGACGCCTGGGACCGAGACACTGGCAAACCCCCCCTCCCAAAGTAGACCTCAAGCTCAAAGAACGCCTCTCAAGAAACCCAAACCCAGCTGTAGCACAGGAAACCTTCAAAAACCGCATCCGGGAAAGGTACCAGAAACACGACATCCGATTCACGGACGGCTCCAAGGCTGCCGGCAGAGTCGGCATCGGAATTTACTCCTCCACCCTCGATGAATCGTACCGACTGTCGGACCGTTGCACGGTCTACTCAGCTGAAGCAGCCGCAATCTTCAGGGCCATGGCCATACCCAGCACACTGCCGATCCTCATCGTTTCGGACTTGGCTAGTGTCCTACCCTAGTAGCACAATCCAGACCGATTTGGTTGCCGCAACTCAAATGTGACTAAATTCGGTTTCATAAGGGTTACAGAAACTTTTGTGCAACATGTGTGCTGCTCGGGTAACAGCCCTGGCGTCACCAGCCACACGGAAGAAATAAACTACCCAATAGTGAGTTTAATTCACCCAACCTCGAACATACGTACGTGAAGCCAAAATTGAGTAAGTAGGGTCGAAGTAGTTTGCCTTTACTCCCATGTCAAAAAAGTACCCAACGGAAAATTTATTGAACCAAATTTAAGTTTAATTCACTCAATTTCGACCTCAGGTAATGAAACTCAAAATTGGCTTCCCGTATTGAACTGGCGTCGTTGGATTATTTGGCTATTTTGTTTTTGACAACAAAAGAAAGAGTGGATGAAAGAGAAGAGAAAAAATAACTCAAAAGTAAGTTTAAAAATACTCAATTTTGGGTACTTTTTTTCTTCCGTGCAGCAAGCATCCATGGATCCAAGCGATCGAATCAGTAGCCAACCGCAACACCACGCTCTTCTGGGTACCCGGCCACGCAGGAATACCCGGCAACGAATATGCAAACGCACTGGCCAATCTCGGAAGAAGCGACGGCTTTATGAGCAGAGAAGTCCCGGCAGCGGACGCCAAACTGTGGGTAAAAACAGAAATCGCCACAGTATGGGCAAACGACTGGCGACAGCAGAGAAACTTCTGTCGCATGCTGTCGTGCTCTCCAGGCTGAGAACAGGCCACACCAACGTCACCAATAACTTGGGTGGCACCAGCTTCCATAACAGATGCGAGGAGTGTGATTGCACTCTGAACATCAACAACATCTTCGGCACATGCCCAATCAACCACACAGCCCGCACCAACAACAACATCTCCAATGCCTACTCGGCCCTGCAAAACAACCCGGACGAGAGGAACACAATCAACTTCCTCAAAGACGCCCATCTCTACACTAGAATATAACAGAAAACCTGGCATCACACCACGACAACCCAACGAATGAAGACCCCGCATCGAAACTGGACTATTCTCAAGAAACCACGGAACACGACCTGAACCCTCGAAAATAAACCGACCCGGCAACGAAATTGGACTACTCTCTCAAAAATGAAACACAAATCGAATTAACCCTGGTACCCCAATAGACCCGGCAACGACAATGGACACCCTCCGGAATACGCACCATCCATGGTGGAACACTGAAGATCTCCTTTTTTTTAATATTACAAAATTGCATCGGAACCCCTCCGGTCCGAAAGCCATTAAATATCTTGCAGCGGCACCCCTCCGGGCCACTCGACCATCACTAGAAGATAAAATTAGCCACGGCACCCCTCCGGGCCGCAAACAACAACTAGAATTACAAAATTTGTAAAAATGATATGTAATACCCTTTATATCTTTTTTCTGATACCAGAGGTGAGCCAGCCAAGGGCTGAAAACCTCTTAAATAAAGACGATAATAATAATAATAACATTTTCCTACCAATTCCTTAATTGACCTGCACTCGGACACGGCCGGCGCTGGGATTGCTTATTTTTGAGTCACCAGTTCTCACACATTGAAGATTAGTCCTTACACACTAGATGTTAGTCCCAAACTTCATCTGTTGGTTCTCTGTGTAATTACAGTTGACCTGGCAATAACCGAATAGCAACCATGGGAAGTCAATCATGCTTATGCTCATAATGTTCGATTTTTCATTTACAGCCTGGAAGATCCATAAAGTACGTCACGCAAAATTTGCCGATTTTCAACCCCCCCTCCCCCCTTCGTCACACGTTCTGTATTAAACCTCTAAAATTTTTATACGAGTTGTCACGCTACTCAGAAGCCCTCGCCGCCATGGAGCGTGACGTACTTTGTGGATGGCCCTACCATATTGATTCGCTTTATTCTTCCTTATACTCTACTTTCCTTTTGCACTACAATTTTAATTATTCCACTTCCTCAGCTCTTGAAAAAATATTAGTAAATTGTGTCCACGAGATTATCGTCTGCAACATTCCTCAAAACTATTTTGAATAAGTGATAGCTGATGCCAAATTCACAAGCAGATTCGTCATGTGCCACCACCGCCGCACCGATACGCCACAGTCTGCGACAGCCAACGAGAGAAATTTCAAGTATGCGGAGATCGACGCACCGCATCGTAAAGATTGTAGTTTCGATTTCATATGAGAGCCAAACGCAAAAATAAAGCAGCTGAGACATCATCACCGAGCATGCACAAAGCACATCTGAGAGCTGTTGATTGCAGTGATTGGTTGTGTGCACGTACAACGTGACGTGAAAATGTCTTCATTTTCTTTTGCACAACCGCATAAAAAGCGGGTGTGATGAATATTCAGAATTGTTTTGAGCAAACGATTTTCGACGGGTCGCGTGCCACTAGCTGCTATGGATTATCCGAAATCTCACAGCATCTCATCGAGTCTCAAGTCAGTCATTCGGCGAGTGAGCAAGTGCGCTGCTCCGGATGTTGGACAGGTGCGTAGGTGGATTGATTGGATACGATCCAGTCCGCTAGAATGTCGGTCATGTGAGAGGTGTGAACGGTTTTTCTGACTATAAATCAACACGAATTGAAGATTAGCACAATACGATCTGGGTCAGTCTAAACAACTCCACACGATAACCTCAGCTAATTAGACAAAATGTCTAGGAAAATTGGGTAACACAAAATCGTCATTGCGACATCTGTTCGGAATCTATCTTCGTGGAAATGTTTATATTTTCAACAAATTGCCTTGTTACAGTGGATAGGACGATATCCTAATTACGCAAGAGATTTTTCTTGGTTTGAAAACTCCTGCTGTTACCACGAGAAAAAAAAATTATCTTACATTTTTCCAATGAAGCATACAGACCCGTTCTCTTTCTTGAACCTTTTCCTTATTTACGTAATTAAAAAAAAAAGGCATTCCTGGGTCATAGTCTTAGTTGAACATTTTTATTTAAGTATGTTTGTCTGTGCTGGACCTATGTGAAGACTGCGCAGCACGACAGGTCCATTAAATGGTAGAATCTTTCCACAATCACCCAGCTGTCATAATAAACACCAATTTGGTGAGTTCGCGTGTCGGCCATCGTGAGTAATTCCCGCCGGTGCGGTGGCACGGTGCACAAATCCAGCGTAGTACGATAATGAATGTCGTAAATTTCCACTTCATGATGGGAATAAAAAAGTTCTTTTTTTCCTTCAGCTCGTTGGGTGCACATTCTCCTAAACGGAGCTATGACTTCACACCGGAGTTCATATTCCCGAATGTTTCGAACGCTGACAGACAGAATGGCGGGCAGGTCGGTGGACTCAATCTGTCAAATGGGGGCGAAATACATATCTACTCGCAGCACGCATGCATCGAATTCACCTGCGCGAACGTTGCCCCGCGGTGACCAACTACCACGGTTGTAGCAAGGAAATGTCAGTGACTTTTATGACATTATTGGAGTAATTTATGTGTTCTAATAAAAATAAGACATGTTTATTATAGCATTTATATATTGCCCATTCTTTAATTTGCTAACAAAAAATGCTGATCTGAGAAAGATGCACTAAAGATCCCCAGTCCCAATAGACAGCAGTAGAAGTGGGAAAAGTAGATACCCCTGGGGTATTTCGGATGTATTACAAATCCAATAAAATAATTGAAAAAGATTTGATAATTGTGTAATTTTGGTGTTTCAAAACATATTGAATCCTGTCCTCCACAACCAGCTGCGAAAAAAAATCAAGAGGACAAAACGTCAAATGACCAAATTTTCATTGCAATCTCCAATTCGAAACAAAATTTTGAATAATATGCTTCTGAACTAAAATCCAGTGTCTGATGGTACATTTCAAGACGTTCGGAAGCCTCCTTTCAAGAGGCTCGGAAGCCTCCTTTCAAGAGGCTCGGAAGCCTCCTTTCAAGAGGCTCGGAAGCCTCCTTTCAAGAGGCTCGGAAGCCTCCTTTCAAGAGGCTCGTGCCTCCTTTCAAGAGGATCAGGAAGCCCTAATTTCAAGAGGCTCGGAAGCCTCCTTTCAAGAGGCTCGTAAGCCTCCTTTCAAGAGGCTCAGAAGCCTCCTTTGAAGAGGCTCAGAGCCTCCTTTCAAGAGGCTCAGGCCTCCTTTCAAGAGGCTCAGAAGCCTCCTTTCAAGAGGCTCAGAAGCCTCCTTTCAAGAGGCTCAGAAGCCTCCTTTCAAGAGGCTCAGAAGCCTCCTTTCAAGAGGCTCAGAAGCCTCCTTTCAAGAGGCTCAGAAGCCTCCTTTCAAGAGGCTCAGAAGCCTCCTTTCAAGAGGCTCAGAAGCCTCCTTTCAAGAGGCTCAGAGCCTCCTTTCAAGAGGCTCAGGCCTCCTTTCAAGAGGCTCAGAAGCCTCCTTTCAAGAGGCTCAGAAGCCTCCTTTCAAGAGGCTCAGAAGCCTCCTTTCAAGAGGCTCAGAAGCCTCCTTTCAAGAGCTCAGAAGCCTCCTTTCAAGAGGCTCAGAAGCCTCCTTTCAAGAGGCTCAGGAAGCCTCCTTTCAAGAGGCTCAGAAGCCTCCTTTCAAGAGGCTCAAAACACCCTTCCAGGCTCAGAAGCCTTCTTTCAAGAGGCTCAGAAGCCTCCTTTCAAGAGGCTCAGAAGCCTCCTTTCAAGAGCTCAGAAGCCTCCTTTCAAGATGCTCAGAAGCCTCCTTTCAAGAGGCTCAGAGCCTCCTTTCAAGAGGCTCAAGCCTCCTTTCAAGAGACTCAGAAGCCTCCTTTCAAGAGACTCAGAAGCCTCCTTTCAAGAGACTCAGAAGCCTCCTTTCAAGAGGCTCAGGCCTCCTTTCAAGAGGCTCAGAGCCTCCTTTCAAGAGGCTCAGAGCCTCCTTTCAAGAGGCTCAGAGCCTCCTTTCAAGAGGCTCAGAAGCCTCCTTTCAAGAGGCTCAGGAAGCCTCCTTTCAAGAGGCTCAGAAGCCTCCTTTCAAGAGGCTCAGAGCCTCCTTTCAAGAGGCTCAGAGCCTCCTTTCAAGAGGCTCAGAAGCCTCCTTTCAAGAGGCCTCGGAAGAGGCTCAAAGCCTCCTTTCAAGAGGCTCAGGAAGCCTCCTTCCAAGAGGCTCAGGAAGCCTCCTTCCAAGAGGCTCAGAAGCCTCCTTCCAAGAGGCTCAGAAGCCTCCTTCCAAGAGGCTCAGGCCTCCTTCCAAGAGGCTCAGGCCTCCTTCAAGAGGCTCAGGCCTCCTTCCAAGAGGCTCAGGAAGCCTCCTTCCAAGAGGCTCAGAGCCTCCTTCCAAGAGGCTCCTTTCAAGAGGCTCAGGCCTCCTTTCAAGAGGCTCAGAGCCTCCTTTCAAGAGGCTCAGGCCTCCTTTCAAGAGGCTCAGAAGCCTCCTTTCAAGAGGCTCAGAGCCTCCTTTCAAGAGGCTCAGAAGCCTCCTTTCAAGAGGCTCAGAAGCCTCCTTTCAAGAGGCTCAGCCTCCTTTCAAGAGGCTCAGGCCTCCTTTCAAGAGCTCAGAAGCCTCCTTTCAAGAGGCTCAGAAGCCTCCTTTCAAGAGGCTCAAGCCTCCTTTCAAGAGGCTCAGAAGCCTCCTTTCAAGAGGCTCAAGCCTCCTTTCAAGATGCTCAAAGCCTCCTTTCAAGAGGCTCAGAAGCCTCCTTTCAAGAGGCTCAGGCCTCCTTTCAAGAGGCTCAGAAGCCTCCTTTCAAGAGGCTCAGGCCTCCTTTCAAGAGGCTCAGAAGCCTCCTTTCAAGAGGCTCAGAAGCCTCCTTTCAAGAGGCTCAGAAGCCTCCTTTCAAGAGGCTCAGAAGCCTCCTTTCAAGAGGCTCAGAGCCTCCTTTCAAGAGGCTCAGAGCCTCCTTTCAAGAGGCTCAGCCTCCTTTCAAGAGGCTCAGGCCTCCTTTCAAGAGGCTCAAGCCTCCTTTCAAGAGGCTCAGGCCTCCTTTCAAGAGGCTCAGAAGCCTCCTTTCAAGAGGCTCAGAGCCTCCTTTCAAGAGGCTCAGAAGCCTCCTTTCAAGAGGCTCAGAGCCTCCTTTCAAGAGGCTCAAGCCTCCTTTCAAGTAGCTCAGAAGCCTCCTTTCAAGAGGCTCAGAAGCCTCCTTTCAAGAGGCTCAGAAGCCTCCTTTTAAGAGGCTCAGAAGCCTCCTTTCAAGAGGCTCCAGAAGCCTCCTTTCAAGAGGCTCAGAGCCTCCTTCCAAGAGGCTCAGAAGCATTCTTTCAAGAGGCTCAGGCCTCCTTTCAAGAGGCTCAGGCCTCCTTTCAAGAGGCTCAGGCCTCCTTTCAAGAGGCTCAGAAGCCTCCTTTCAAGAGGCTCAGAAGCCTTCTTTCAAGAGGCTCAGAAGCCTCCTTTCAAGAGGCTCAGAAGCCTCCTTTCAAGAGGCCTCGGAAGGCTCCTTTCAAGAGGCTCAGGAAGCCTCCTCCTTTCAAGAGGCTCAGAAGCCTCCTTTCAAGAGGCTCAGAGCCTCCTTTCAAGAGGCTCAGAAGCCTCCTTTCAAGAGGCTCAAGCCTCCTTTCAAGAGGCTCAGAAGCCTCCTTTCAAGAGGCTCAAGCCTCCTTCAAGAGGCTCCAGAAGCCTCCTTTCAAGAGGCTCAGAAGCCTCCTTTCAAGAGGCTCGGAAGCCTCCTTTCAAGAGGCTCGGAAGCCTCCTTTCAAGAGGCTCGGAAGCCTCCTTTCAAGAGGCTCGGAAGCCTCCTTTCAAGAGGCTCGGAAGCCTCCTTTCATGAGGCTCGGAAGCCTCCTTTCAAGAGGCTCGGAAGCCTCCTTTCAAGAGGCTCGGAAGCCTCCTTTCAAGAGGCTCGGAAGCCTCCTTTCAAGAGGCTCGGAAGCCTCCTTTCAAGAGGCTCGGAAGCCTCCTTTCAAGAGGCTCGGAAGCCTCCTTTCAAAAGACATATCTCTAGGAGGAATCGAATCCACCGAAAAAGCCATTAGTTGGTTTCGAAATCTGGTATTAAAGGAAGGAAATTAGAGGAAATTTAGAAATGGGGCAATTCATTTTAGAGATAGTGGCGTTCCAAGTGGTCGGATATGCAAGTTTTTACAGCCGTTCCCTCGGATCTATTTTTTTTCAGTTTGAAGTTTACGTGGTTTTAAAATATTCACCATGCAGGAAGAGAAAAGAAAAATAATTATGAAAAAAATAATCTGCGTCATAAACCGGATTTTACCCTCCATTCAGTCCGATGATGGCCCATTTACGTTTTGGCTAGATTGAGCAAGCTGCCATTCTAGCAAAGAAGTGCTGCAATGGCACAACAATTGTAAAGTCCAGTCACCTCAAAAAATCTGAATCCATCAAATTGTCCTCAGTTCCATACAATAGAGAAATTTCGGGCGATAATTAGCCAAAATCATGACTAAAGCAGGTGTGTGCGGCATCAACAGAAAAGGGCGTGTCTTTCTTCGAAACAACGATGCATGATTTAATAAAGTTATTAATATAGAATAAAGTAACATCAGCTTTGTTTCATTTTTAGAAAGTTTTTCGATTGAACGAAAAGCCTAAAAAATACTCATTTCAAAGTGCCCATTTGTAAATGATCTGGTCTTTGGTCATAGTTTAAATAAAATAAATAAATAAATAAATTATTAAATAAATAAATCAGTAAATAAATAGATAGATAAATAAATAAATAAATAAATATATAAATAAATAAATAATGAAACGAATAAAAAAAAAATAATGAACAATTTAAAAAATGAACAAATGAATAAATAAATAAATAAATAAATAAAGGAAGAAGTAAAAAAATAAACAATCAAATGAATAAATAAATAAACAAATTATTTAATTATTAATTCTATATCATATTAGTCAGGTTTTATTGGTTATTTGTAACATTAAGCAATATAATCTCTATATAAAAAAATGAGTTTGCGTTTTCTTTGGAGCAATATAACTCACGAACGGTTGAACCAATTAGCATGATTTATGCACGATTCGATTCGTTTTAGGATGGACTGTTTTTATATTTAGAAAAAGACATCTATTTTCAGAGGAACTGTTCGTACATCACCATTGATGCAAAAAGTTGATGAGTTGTGAACAAAATCAAAACAATTATTTACATAAATCAATCTAGACTAGAGTGCGATTCTGTAATTAATACATAGACAGAATTTTATCACGAATTCTACATATTGAACATATTCCACAGCACTATGAAATCTATTCCAAGTTTTATCAAAATTGTAACTGGTCAAAAAGCCTAGCGAAACTAACCCATGATGTACCACGCGCCTCCACTCACTGAACATACTAAAACGAGACAAACAAAGGCGTTCTTCAGTCAATTTTTTTGAAAATCGTTTAGGGACACGGCAGGTTTTTATGTACATGATTGTAGGGGCTGAAATCAACGAAAGCAACGTCCATTTGCTAGAACTTCACTATAGAAGAAACAGAGCTTACGATCTCTTTTATTGATTTTCCAGACTAATAAAATAAGACGAAAATACCTACCTTAATCCTGGCTTAATATTGAGTTTGATTGCTCACAAGTCACAACATTTTAATTTTGCATTGTTTTTGCCGTTCTGGTCATACTTAGCAATGCTGAATAGCGCGCAAAATAAAAAAAAAAGTTTGATTATATTTCAGATCATTTTTATATACAGTGGAACTTCCGCATTTCCACAAGCATGACGAGACGAGCTACCATTTATCGGTGCCATCTCTCCCGTTCTCTGTACATCACCTATAAACTTTTTCTAATAACTGTGCAAAATTTTTTCAAATATTCCACGCTTTTCCTTCGGATTTTTAAATTATTTGAACGAACAAAATTTAGTCGGAAATCCGAAATTTTGCATGATCGTTTCTTCTTTAATTCTTTAACAATCCATAAAATTATCCGTGGGCTACAGGAAGCTCTATTAATCAAACATTTCCCAATATATTGCCTTTATCGTACAAAAAGTGT
This sequence comes from Armigeres subalbatus, assembly GCF_024139115.2. Classification (NCBI taxonomy): domain Eukaryota; kingdom Metazoa; phylum Arthropoda; class Insecta; order Diptera; family Culicidae; genus Armigeres; species Armigeres subalbatus. The sequence goes on from NC_085139.1 coordinate 260,055,062, forward strand.
ACGAAAAATCAATGTGTACGTTGCAAAAAAAAACATGTTTTTGTAAGGGCTGTTTCTTTTTTGCACATAAAAGTCTTGCTGATTTTTGTGACTAAAACATTCGTTTTTTGGATCGTACCTCTGCAGTTAGTGTAGTTACTACTTAGTACTTAGTTTCAACTTAGATTTTTGAGTTTTATTTGGATTTGTGGAGAATTCCTATAGTTCTCATCCTGTAATCCATAGTATATAGTAAAAGGCGTCTACTCCTCGTCTAGGTGTGAAATAAAACAACCTATTCTCGTAAAAGTGTATCCATCTTTCTGAGAATTTTTATCGGTGTCGTGGCTCATGCGTTGAACCTTGGCTAGCCAGAGGTGAATAGTTTCTGATCGGTCGCGGTTTCACCCCAAGCATCCATCCCATAAAAGTAAAGTGTAAAGTTCATTCCACTCCCACTCCGCGTTGCAAAGGCAACGACGACGGACAGACAGGGAGTGTTTTGATTCGCCCAGTTTATGACAGTCGATCTTCAAACCGTGGTGTGGTAGGATTTTTAAAAATAACTAATTGCGGACTTTTGGCGGCAGCCATCAGCGGTTGATATTTACTAACTGCCTGCGACGCAACCCACGCCGGAGCAGCAGCGTTCTCGCCGAGTTTCTCTCGTTTTGTTGGCGATTCAACTTTGTACGAGAGAGAGAAAACTGTTTGTTTACCTATTAGTAGATTTTCCGAACTTTGATGAGCCTCATGGTGAGTGGTGAGTTCAAATGTGAGAAAATCATTTTGCGCTTTTCCGAAGCTTTTATTCGAATCGATGCCATCTTCTGGCAAACATTTGGACTGAAGCGTTGTTGTTGTTATTGTTGCTTTTATTATTGTTGTCATCGTTGAAGTTTTGCAAATTATATTATTTGAAATAAAATTATAAATTTTTGACAATATCGCTTTCTAGATAATATGATTAGAGCACTTACCTTCACATTTGAGGCCCTGGCGGAAGAAACCGTACAGCAGTGAACCGCAGTGGTCGCAGAACGTTGGTGACATAAACGTATACACTCTAAAACGATGTGGTAAGTCTATCTTGAAACGTTCCCTTAAATACTGTGGAAGAAAAATGATAAATAAAACGTTATGATTACTGTCGTGATCAGCTTTTTTAAAGCAAACAACAAAATAAGGCCTAATACACAGCTTTACTATTCTGACCGTAATCTTGATAAGGGGCAGCGGAAATTTGATAGACTTTGTAATCAAGTTTATATTTCAGAATTGTGGGTAATGCGATATAGTTTCTACCAGTTAATCGTTGTATTTAATAAACTTAGCATTAGGCTACTGGATTCATAGATGTCTTATGTAAGGTTTCGATCCTTATTTGGCATGCACACCAGATTTGTGACATCTGTACCTGAAATTCTCTTCACTGCATACTATTTTTATTGGCTACTTTTCTATAGAGAAGGTAGCAAAAAGCTACAACTAGGCACTTAGATATGGGGAAACCAAGATAAGTTGTAATAAAAATCCTTCTCGAAGCATTTAAATCAGCAATCATTTATTTAGTTTACATCTACACAGATAACACTGAATCAACAATTTGACGCCACAATAAACGGCTCGAGGCCGCATCTCTGCATCCTCGAATGCTCCTCACGCTCGCCAAGTCGTTTTGTACTTGGTCTGCCCACCTCGCTCGCTGCGCTCCACGCCGTCTCGTACCTGCCGGATCGGAAGCAAACATCATCTTTGCAGGGTTGCTGTCCGGTATTTTTGCAACATACCCTGCCCATCTTACCCTTCCGGCTTTAGCTACCTTCTGGATACTGGGTTCGTCGTAGAGCTGGGCGAGCTCGTAATTCATTCTTCGCAGCCACACACCGTCTTCTTGTACACCGCAAAAGATGGTCCTAAGCACCCGTCTCTCGAATACTCCGAGTGCTTGCAAGCTCTCATCGAGCATTGTCCATGTTTCATGTCCTTAGAGGGGCTCTGTTAATTCCCTCCCAAAAACCACAAGTATCCGCAAGCAGACCCTGTCAAGCGACCGTGTGCCGAAACAATTAGCCAGGTCGTTAACGGAGCCTGTGGAGGTTCCACAGAGTGAGGGCTGCTTCGGCAGCAAGCGGGTGGCAGTGGGTGGTACCCACACACCCCCAAGTGGTGCACATGTGGTGCAAGCGAATGGGAGTTGGGGGTATTACTCGTAATACCCCCACAGAGTAAGGGACCGAGTGTATGGGTGAGCACACAAGTAAGACTCGCATGGTACCAAATATACTATATTAACAATATGATTCACTCTCACGAAATTTTGGCGACACCGCATGTGGCGCCATCCGTGCCCAAAAGGATCGACACACGCTGAAACGAAACTACCCAAATTATGAGGATCGGTAAACACACACACTTCAAACTGTCATCACAACAAAAAATAGGGATGTCTTATATTTTTTGTGCACATAATCGATTAAAGTTATTTGAATACCAACGGAAAATCAAATGTTGTAGCAAAATTGTGGTAGACATTTTTTTACTAATATGTATAACAAATTAGATGTTGCGCGTTGAACCGCCGGTGCACCATATCGATACACGGTGAAACATTTGGAAAGCTAAGAGGTTGCTGTTGAAGTTAATACTTAATATTCTGCATTCACATCTCGTTTTACACTCGCTCTCTGTTCTCACACTTTTTTGCCGGTTTTCATCTTAAATTGGCCCAAATCTGCACACACTTAATTTCATTTACCGGGCTCGGTTACCAGATTACCGATTTCTCAACAGCTGAGCTCTCGGTACCCACATCGGTAAAAAAGTTCAACTCGTTACCGAGGTCTCGGTTCTGAGTGCTCATTGGTGAAATGTCAGTTATTACTGAGCACTCGGTAAAGCAATACCGAGTGATCTGCAAAAAATAGAACGGACTACGGTAATAAAAAATACCGAATAAATTGTACCTTATTATATTCTATTCAAAATAATGAATTCAAAAACAGAAATTTTTGATAGAATTATGTTTATTTACTTTAAAAATACTATTTTTTCAAAGCGTTTTCGAGCACGACCAATCGGTGAAGATTGTTTCCAAAGGTAGCCTTACATCTCGCGAGATTTTCCGCTGGATTTTGGTCCCTGTGGATTTATAATGGGGTGAAATTTTGAATTCCCGAGGTGTAACGCTACCTCAGATATCCGACGAGTACTGCGGTGCTCAACGATCAAGATGAAGGAGTTGATTTGCGGACTTTGGCGACGTGCAGCTTCGGACGAGAATACTTTTGAATACAGGTTTCCACTGTCTAAGTACGCGAACGGGAACCCGACGGATGCAGTCAACTTTCTGAAAATTTAAGTAGTTTGTTTTATTTTTTTTTTTCTGGTAGGAAGATAGATCGCTTCTGTACTTACCTCAATACCATTTTTATTTGCAATATTATTTTTTTGAAACTTTAATCCCGCGCAAATAGTCGAGTAAAATCTACTACATAGTTCAGAACTCCGAAGAAAAAGAATGCTCAATATGGCGCCACATCAAGCGTCATGATCATGAGAGTCGAGTTCGAACTGAACTCGGTAAAAGTATTACCGTAAGCTCAGCAACGTATATTTTTTTCACTGAGGTCTCGGTATTTTTTCTGACAACTTGAATCAGAATTTGTTGAACTGAGCAGCTCGGTAATCTATTTCACCGATATCCTGTAAATTTGTTTACATGTCTGATTGTTCGGTACAATTTATTACAAATTTCAGTATTTTTTTGTTAAATTCACTGACCCTTCGGTTCAAATCAATGTTTACCGGGTAAAATCGGTAAAAAATATTACCGAGCTGAAGTTGTCGATTTAAGTGTGCAGCTCGTTTGGCTACCATATATTTTTCATTTTTTGTTGTTTTAATTTTAAAAATATTTACACATTAATATATTTATATCAAATAATACGGTTCTTTGGGAAATTTTACAATAAAAAAGTCAAAGATTCGAATCAGAAAAAAAACAAGGACGGAAATCTTCGTTTTACTATCAGTTGCATAGACGTTTTGATCAGACGCTCGACAATGCAGGCACGAATATCTCGCAGTATGCTGTCAAACTTCCATACCAAATTATCCGCCCGATCCTTAACAGCCGATTGATAATCGAACGTAAAAAATGAATATCTACCGGGGTTGAAATGAATATTTGGAATTGCGGTTGATTTGCACCGATGAATGATTATTATTTTACTTTATATACTAAACAGATTTATATCTTTTAAGAATATGACTTCAAAATGTTAAATCCATGCACTGCAGTATGGAATGATATTCATATTTTGAGATTTCAAATTGAATATCAATGTATTAAACTGAAGATTGATTTTGACACCGCACAAAACAACACTGACACCGAGATTCGACGCTCCCTGCTGTTCGTGTACATACCGTCCTATTCATTCGCACTGTCCCTTTTTATACTTTTTTCTGTCCCTGATTATATTTTTGGGAAGTATCAATTTGAAAAAGACATTTTTATATTATATCGTACAGGAGCTCATGCATTTTTACTATTTACATATATAGATTTTGCGAGCATTTAGTTCAGATTATGAGCTTGTGACATGTCTTTGTATTTTCTTGCTGATATTTCACGTGTCGAAAACATAATTTTCTAACTACTGACAAAGGTAGTGTTATCATGATAGCCGAATGACATTGTATCTGCACGGCTTATCATCCGTTTATCAACTCCCGATGAACATTTTGGTTAATTTAGTGACAAGCTAAGAAAATAATTATTTATTATTAATTTTATCTGAGAAAAAATGATATCACGCTCTGAAAATACTCAATAAATTTACAAATGTGAAATATTTTGAATCTATTTATTCATCTGTTTATTTACAAAATTATTTGAAATATCCCTTGTCACTATTTAACTCACATTTCAAAGATTGTTTTTCTGATTGAATCATGGTAGGATATAAACACAAAATACAACAGCCGTGAAAAACCAACACAATCGCACTCAAATTTATTTAGAATGTGGCAGTAATCCAGCTGACAGTAGGACAGTAAAACCTGAATGAAAATTTTGAGTAAAGACGGGTTCATGAAACTAACGAGGTCAGATCTAAAACGAAATATGAAAATTCGGAATTTGGTTGACTGCAAACTAGCTATTCAGTTTGCAGTCAACCAAATTGATCACACGGTTTAAACATATACGAACGTAGAAAATAATTCAAGTACTTCTAGGGGGAATTCGTTAATGAATCGAATTGATTTTTATAGAGGGTAAGTGTACCGGTTTTGGCCACCTTAGTGCCTAACATGAGCAATCCTGAAAAAGCGAATTTTCAAAAAAAAAAATCGATCAGTTTGAACAGTTAAGAAGAAAGACCCTCCAAATTGCTTCAATTGCAGTAAATAATGCAATATGTAAATGAAACTAAGTTTGGCCACCGAGTCCATATGATTTCTTTAGCAAATCCGAGGAGTTTTTTAAATTTTTTCATTTTAATATTAATTTTTTATTATCCCCCCCCCCCTTGACCTTTCGGAGACCAGTAGGACAAAATGTTAATTAAATATTTGTAACGGCCTAATTTGTTCACCACGTCAAAATATAAAGCTGTAACATCCTTTTGTTGTGGTTTGCCATATTGTGGACCTGATCTCATTATCAATATGGCTGTCTTATCTGCAAAAAAACTGCAACTGTTGAACAAAAAGGGGGGGGGGGTGGAGGCAACACTTTATCAAAATTCAAATGACTATAACTCTGTGAAATATCAATAGATTTCTTTGGTTCTGCCAGAGTTCGAAAAGAAAACTCATCTTGTCTTAGAAAATTTATGTTCAAAGCACTGAATACCGGCAAGGATGTTATCGATCATTTAGTAATCTGCGTTCGATCACTTATTAGTTTGTCAATAACTTACTCCAGAGGCTAAATTTCAAAATGTGTTGTATGGAGGACTTCTAGTGCGAAGCTTTTTCTACAACTAACAAGTCGAAGTTTGAATTTGACTTATAACGGAGTTATAGCGCTAGTAGCAGTAACTTATACTAAATGATAAAAAATTTCAATCCAAAATTTCAATCATTTAGTATAAGTTACTGCTACTAGAGCTATACTGCCGTAATCTGGAAAAGTGACGTAACAGCCATTTTACAACATGCATGTTTTCGGTTTTTCTGTTAAAGAGCTCGACGAGTAGTACTCATTAACACCATTTTTGGAAAATGGCGTATACGTCACTTTTTCAGATTACGGCAGTATAGCTCCGTTATTAGTGAAAATAATTGAACGAACTGTTAGGCAGAGTTGTAGATAAACCTTTGCTCTAGAAGTCCACCATACAACATATATTGAAATTTAGCCCCTGGAATGAGTTATTGACAAACTACTAAATGATCAAAAACATATAACTAAATGATCGATAACATTCTTGGATACCGGAGAAGATCAAGATTTTTAGTCACATTCTTGTTGGATTCACTGCTAATGCAATCATCGGGAAGCCGCTAGGCCTGAGACAAATTAATCGCGAAAAATCTTGCAAATCCGTTAAATCATTGCAGAGGATGCAGAGAAAAGCTCGACTAATTTTTATTAATTTTGTCTTCGGTGAAAGCATGGATACAAACCCATCCATAGATAAAAAACTGCAATTCTAACTCAAAAGGAAATTTAAGCATTTAAATGAAAGCCACTAGAATTATTAGTTCTGGAATCAATATTACGATAACATATATTGATTATATTATTAAAATGAAACAAATTTAGCAAAAAATATTTGGTAGGTAAAGTTGCGAATACCTTCCTGCTAATACATCAAATACATTTTTCGAGTGAAGTAAGAACTGTTGAGAACACCCGCATGAGATGCAAACTTTCTGGTGGTTTACTAAAAACTAAACATTGCTTTCCACGCATATATGTTAGCACCTGGATGCTGGCAACTATGGATAAAAAATCTTGCGAAAAACTAGCTAATGCTTGCTATTATTTTCAACCCAAAAGAAATTGAATCAATATTTTCTAACGCGCCGCAAGCATTTTCTTGTATGCGGAACAGCTTCTATTGGAGCAGTCGGATCAAAATATATTAAGTGTAAAAGAAAAAAAAATCGATCTGTTGATGATCGATTTATTCAAAAAAGTTTGGACATCCCTGCACTGTCGTATGAAAACTTTTCAACAGTATGACTGTCACTGTAAATTGGCAGGAAGATTTGCTAGAATAAACAAGAAGAAAACACGTTTAGATTCCTCTTTGCTCGCTAGATGATGTTGTTATCACCGGCAAATGGTTCGCCATTTCGTTGTATGGAAATGCTCGAAGTGAATCATATTGTTAATATAATTTATTTGATGGTACGCATGGTCGGTAGTGTTAGAATGACTGAAGTCTGGTGAGGCCTGGCATGAGTGTCGGGGGGCAGATACCTCTGCGGCTCCGCAGAAGTAGGGGACACGAAAGTCTCGCTATGACTGGCAGGAGTGTCGGGGGGTTGATGCTTCTGCGGCACCTCAGAAATAGAAGACATGAAAGGATCTGCCTTGTAGCTGAGGTAGGAGCGGCATAGGAGCCACCAACCTAGGGTCGCCTCCGGCTTGGTAGACAAGTGGTGCCACTCTGTTGCAGGACGGGGTGAGCACCATGCTGAGTGAGGACTGTCAGGGTACCTATCGTTCCTCTTGCAGTCATTCAAGCGGCATAGGCAGGTGAGTGTTGGAGTACATGTGTTGCCAGTATGTCTTGTGCAAATGTGTTGCATGGGGAGTGTCGAAGAGTTGAGGCGCATACGTACACTTGTGTACGTCATGGAGGGGGCGCAATGCCCAATAGTCACCCTCCGAAGTATTGCTTAATTGCGGGCCGGGGGAATGACTGGAGAGGAAGGAGTTGGTTTTAGTGGGTCGGGAATGGTGATCCCATCCCCACACTACCTGGGTTCGCCTCCCCAGGTGTCTGGTTGCAGATTTCCATTACCTTCGTTAAAAAAAATGTCCTTAGAGGACAACCGGTCTTATTAGCGTCTTGTACATGACACATTTGGTGCGGTGGCGAATCTTTTTTGACCGCAGTTTCTTCTGGAGCCCGTAGTAAGCCCAACTTCCACAGATGATGCGCCTTCGTATTTCACGACTAACATTGTTTTCAGCCGTTAGCAAGGATCCTAGGTAGACGAATTCCTCGACCACCTCGAAGGTATCCCCGTCTATCGTAACACTGCTTCCCAGGCGGGCCCTGTCGCGCTCGGTTCCGTCCACAAGCATGTACTTTGTCTTTGACGCATTCACCACCAGTCCAACTTTTGTTGCTTTACATTTCAGGCGGGTGTACAGTTCTGCCACCTTTGCAAATGTTCGGCCGACAATGTTCATGTCATCCGCGAAACAAATAAATTGACTGGATCTGTTGAAAATCGTACCCCGGCTGTTACACCCGGCTCTCCGCATGACACCTTCTAGCGCAATGTTGAACAACAGGCACGAAAGTCCATCACCTTGTCTTAGTCCCCGGCACGATTCGAACGAACTGGAGTGTTCGCCCGAAATCTTCACACAGTTTTGCATACCATCCACCGTTGCTTTGATCAGTCTGGTAGTCTGGTCTCGTCCATAATTTTCCATAGCTCTATGCGGTCTATACTGTCGTTGCCGCCTTGAAATCAACGAACAGATGATGCGTTGGGACCTGGTATTCACGGCATTTTTGAAAGATTTGCCGAACTGTAAAGATTTGGTCCGTTGTCGATCGGCCGTCAACGAAGCCCGCTTGATAACTTCCCACGAACTCATTCAGTAATGGTGACAGACGACGGAAGATGATCTGGGATATCACTTTGTAGGCGGCATTAAGAATGGGGATCGTTCAAAAGTTCTCACACTCCAGCTTGTCGCCTTTCTTGTAGGCTTCCATCGTCCGCTGAACTGATGTAATCATCTCCTCCGCTGCCTTGACTTTCACTGCCTGTACCGTTCAAATGTTCCTCGCGTCATCACACGTTCGTCCGTCAAGATGCTCCCATCCTTATCCTGGAAAATTTCGGCTCGCGGCACGAAGCCTTTGCGGGATGTTTCTGATAGAACTTGCGTGTTTCTTGAGAACGGCACAGCTGTTCCATCTCCTCGCACTCCGCTTCTTCCAGGCGGCGTTTCTTCTCCTGAAAAGGCGGGTCGGCAGTCTCCGCTTCCGTCTATAACGTTCCACGTTCTTCCGGGTACCCGGCTGCAGCGCGACCGCCCGAAGAGGGGCCCCATCAAGCTCAACCTTTTCCGGCAACACTACCTCGAGATGCTGCGCGTATGCAGTGGCTAAATCACGTTGCTTCAGTCGCTCTATGTCCTACCGCGGCGGTCGTCGGCACCGAACATTGTTGATGACGGATAGTTTTGGGCGCAGTTAAACGATCACCAGATAGTGGTCAGAGTCGATGTTAGCGCTACGATATGTCCTGATGTTGATAATGCCAGAGAAGTGCCGTCCATCAATCAGAACGTGGTCGATTTGTGATTCTGTCTGCAGTGGTGATCTCCAGGTGTACCGATACGGAAGGCTGTGTTGGAAGTAGGTGCTGCGAATGGTCATATTCTTGGAGGCGGCGAAATCAATTAGTCGTAGGCCGTTTTCGTTCGTCAGCCGGTGAGCGCTGAACTTCCCAATAGTCTAAACTCCTCCTCTTGGCCAACCTGAGCGTTCAAATCTCCTATGATGATTTTGACCGGCTTGAGCGGCTGTCGTACTCACGGTCCAGCTGCGTGTAGAATGCGTCCTTATCATCATCAGTGTTTCCGGAGTGTGGGCTATGGATGTTGATTATGCTGAAGCCGGCTATTGAGCCTCAACCTGCACATTCTTTCATTGATCGGCCACCACCTGATCACGCGCCTTTGCATATCGCCCATCACTATGAAAGCTGTTCCCAGCTCGTGTGTGTTGCCGCAGCTCTGGTAGATGGTATGATTACCTCTAAACGTTCGCACCATTGATCCCTTCCAACAAACCTCCTGCAGCGCTACGATGCCGAATCCGCGGTCCTTGAGCACATCGGCGAGTATGCGTGTGCTCCCGATGAAGTTGTGAGAGATTTGAAGTTCCACGAACCGAGTTTCCAATCGCTAGTCTTTTTTCGACGCGTTAGTCTTCGCCGATGGTTCCGGTCCGTACTCTCTTGTTGATTGTTCGATGCTAATGTTTTTTTTAAGGCTAGCTTGCAGGGCCTGACACCAAACCCCCTAAATTTCCGGAGGATCATTCCTCCTTATTTCCGGTGGACCATGGTCCACAGTTTCTCTTAGAGTCCCTCGTTGGCACTAGGACGATGATCAGCCGCCCCTAAAATGGAGAACAGTCGCTGTTGTGACATGGAGAACAGACGCTCAGTAAGATTTGTACCTTCGGAGAGGAGTAAACCCCCCCTTCTCTGTCAGCGTACGACCATAGCTCCCACCGGGGTTGGTTACCCGATCTTTCCTAAGTTTGTTCGTATCCCGGTCAACACCACGAGGAGGTAGTGATAGGAGTTGCTGGGTAAGAGGCTAAGGACCGCGAGATAGGGTCTATTTTATTATTAGGTAAGCGAAGTACCAATGGTACGCTTTACCCAGCATTTGCCCTGCCCGCACGTTATTATGCGCAAATGGCAATTCTAACATTATAGACGGGATCAAGAGGATCCTCGTTGAACATTACGGTGATGAAAAGGATTTCATCACCAACCTCTCTACTCTTTTTCACACACGGAAGGGAGACAAATCACACACCCGTTTTTATAACGATATGCGTGAAGTGAATATCAAACTAAAAAAATCTCCAACAAAACCACTCTCTGACCATGAAATTATAGAAACAATTACGGTGGCCAGATTCTTGGATAATATCCAAGAGCCATTGGATTCCATCATCAGGAACTCGAAACCCAAAAACTTAGAAGAGGCACACCAGGCGGTGCTCCTCAACCAAAATGCAGAATCGCGGGTTAAGCATAAACCGCAGACGCATACACATCAGAGCCACCAGTTTAGAAGCAAGTATACCGGCTCTGATAAAAATAATAACAATAGCGACATTAGGCCGTGACCGGGTGCGACACCTATCACCAACTATAAACAAACTAATCATGACACGCCGTTTAAAAAAACAGCCATATGTACAGCGAGTGAGAGCTGAGGCTCATAATATTGAAATAGAGGAAGCATAAGAACCAGAAGTTATAAATCCAGAGGAGGAGGTTGACGACTTGGAAATATTCTACGAAGAGGCTGAAACAAACCTAAATTTCATCCCATATATTCGCCGCCCAACAACTAAAGGAATTTTGAACTTCCTTGTAGATAAGGGAGCGAATAAGTCTTATATAAACCCCGACCACGTCAAAAGCAAAATCTGTAGAAAACCCATCAGTAGTGACAAATAAAAATGGAAAATTTTATATCGATAAGATAGTTCACGCAAACCGTTTGCTCGATGCTTATCCTGAAAAATTCGCATTTTTTGTTCTAAAATTTCACAAATTCTTCGATGGCCTCATTGGGTATGTGAATTTGGCCAAGATGAATGCTGTTGTTGATACAAAGCACCATATTTTGAAAATTGGAAATAAATCATTTGATTTCTCCAGATATTATCCTTCATCATTAAACTTCAACATCCAAAAAAAACTCTTTCGGACACCTTCGCACCACTAAAAACGGTACCTTCTGAGTAGAAGAGGAGATAAACTTATCCTCTCAGGGCTATATGAAGCTCATGAGAATAGAGCTCTGGTACATCTTTCCTGCCGATCTTAAATAAAATCAGAGAAACTGGTCCCATTCAACAACGATGACCTTGTTGAGAGCAAGGAAAACCCTGAAAAATTTAACTTTCTCAGTGTTTACCTTAACAAGGAAGAAAAATCAAGGCTAATCAGTACTTTGCAACCATTCCGAGATGTATTTTTTCATGAAGGTAACAAATTGACTTTCACACACGAAGTGAAACACAAAATATCCACCACCGATGAGAGTCCTGTACACTAAAAAATATACAAATATCTTTACCATCTAAGAGGAGTCGTGTCAGAACAGATTCAGAAACTCTTGGAAATAGTTATATGTACTTAGTTAGAGCATCTTGTTCCCCTTGGACATCTCCTATCTGGGTAGTGCTCAAGGAAATGGATAATTCTGGAAAACAAGAATACAGAATTGTCGTTGACTACAGGAAGCTTAACATTATTAGTGAATTGGGGTCCATTTCGACCCAAGCACACCCAAAACACCGCAGTCTCTTTGTAACGCAACGAGATAAAAATCTGAAAAATTCTGAACTTTCCTAACTTTCGGAAACTTAGATTCCATAAGAACATTTGCTTCCAGCGACATCTAGGAAAGGCGCCACAAAAAAAGTGATACATTGTCCATTTGGAACCAAGATTTCATCACGATCATAAAAACTCAAATTTCAACCGATTTTCGATCTTTAGAGACCAAACGAAAGCTGTAGGTTCCTAGATCAAGCTTCATCCAAATTTACCTAGTCCCCGGGGAACCTGTGCTAAAGAGGTACTGTTTGAGTTTCTCAATTTGGCACCAAATTTTTGAGTTTCGTGTTATGAAACATAAAATTGCTTGCAAATATGTGCTTTGATGATCCCAACTGTATTTGCTATATTGTATAGGCCATTTGATTGTATAACATTTCATCGAGAACTATTTCGCGGAATTCCTTTTCGCGGTAGAACATTTCGCGGAATAACATTTGGCGGTTTATAACTTTTCGCGGTATGACATTTGGCGGTTTGTACCTTTTCGCCGAATGACTTTTGGAGGAATGTACAATTTCGCGGAATGCACCATTTCGCGGAATATTAATAATAATAGCTTTTGTCCATTCATCATTTCCAGAATTATTATCTGCGAGGTTTCTAAGCCATGTTACCATTTTTTTTACATTCGTTTAACACGAGATTAACACGTTGAAACTTTTATACCTTAAAAGACGATTTTTTTAATAGGTTTCCTAGACCGGCTCAGAAGTTGAACCCAACCTTCTTCAGCATAGTCTTGCTTGGCAGCCTTGCATCTTCCCGCTAAGGAAGGCCTCCCAGAATATGTAGAAGTAGTTTTCAAAATTTCAATTGCCCCTTATACCGGGCAGACACATCCATTTGAAGAAGGCATTATCAAGTCTATTCGAATTATACCGGGCAGATGCGTCCATTTAAAGAAGACGTTACTCCTGCCTTCGCCTTATACCGGGCAGACGCGATCTTTTAAAGAAGGCATTATCAACTCCTTCCGCCTTATACCAGGCAGATGCATCCATTTAAAAAAGGCGTTACCCCACCCTTCGCTTTATACCGGGCGGACGCATTCTTTTAAAGAGGACATTATCAACTCCTTTCGCCTTATACCGGGCAGATGCATTCATTTAAAAAAGGCATTACCCCTCCCTTCGCCTTATACCGGACATACGCGTTCTTTTAAAGAAGGCATTATCAACTTCTTTCGCCTTATACCGGGCAAATACATTCATTTAAAGAAGGCATTACCCCTTCCTTCGCCTTATACCGTACAGACACGTTCCTTTAAAGAAGGCATTATCAACTCTTTTCGCCTTATTCCGAGCAGATGCATCCATTTAAAGAATGCGTTACCTCTCGCTTCGCCTTATACTGGGCAGACGCGTTCTTTTAAAGAAGGCATTATCAACTCCTTTCGCCTTATATCAGGCAGATGCATCCATTTAAAGAAGGCGTTACCCCTCCCATCGCCGTATACCGAACAGACGCGTTCTTTTGAAGAAGGCATTATTAACAAATGGGCAAATGCATCCATTTAAAGAAGGCGTAACCCATCCGTTTGCCTTATACCTGGAAGACGCGTTCTTTGAAAGAAGACATTAGCAACCCCTTTCGCATTATACCGGGCGAACATATGGTGGGGTTTCAGGGTTTTGAAAATTAGTACAATATCGGATTCGGGTCGGGTACGGGTTTGTAAGATAAAAAAATCGGGTCCGGGTCGGGCACGGGCTTAAGAAATAAAATACTGAAAATTGTTTTATTCAGTTTTGTTAATTGTGAGGCTAGTTCGTTGTTTGGACTTACATTTTAACACATATCTAGTTTGAATTTTCCGGAGAAAACTTTTGTGGGGGTTCAATAATTAAATTATGTCGGGTTCGGGTCGAGTACAGGTTTACGAATGCAAAAATTCTCGGGAACGGGTCGGGTTTGCATTAAATCTAAAAAAAATGCCCGGATTGCATGCAATTAAGCAGAAATTGGTAAATATTTGAATGATAATTATTCTAATTGAATTCGGCCGAATGGCCGCAAAATGTGTTTCAGAGAGTTGATACATTCCGCGGAATGTCGTACCGCGAAAAAAAATTCCGCGAAATGTTTTTCGGCGAAAAAGTATACAACCGGCCATTTATGGGCAAATTTATCCCTCGAGCGGTCATCGGAAACACCTCTGGAAGATCCGAAACATCCGTAAGATGGTCAATTCCAAAAGTTTATCCCAGAGCTTTGTGATTTTTTGTTAACCATTCATTCTGGCAAATTGTGGGTGCAATCAATAATTAAAGTCTTTTGTCTCTTTCGTCCCAGAAACGGTCCTCCGGAAGATCCGAAACTTCCGTAAAATGGCCAATTCTAAAAGTTAATCCCAGAGCTTCGGATTTTTACGTAATTATTCATTGTGTAAATTGTGGGTGCAATCAATAGTGAAAGCCTCTGTGGTCTACAAATGTCGCAGAAACAATCCTTCGGAAGATCTGAAACATCCGTAAAAGTGGACAATTCCAAAATATCAGCACAGCGATTTTTTTCGTAACCTTTCATTCTGGAAAATTAATGGGGAAAGTTTTTTTTTATCTTCATTAAGGAGACTTTCAACCCGAGGCTGGCTCGTCTCCGAGTAATGGGGAAAGTCTTCTGTGACCTCCAAGTGCTTAAGAGATGATCCTCTGGGAGATTCGGTTCATTCGTAAAAGTGGTTAATTCCAAAAGTTTGTCTCAGAGCATCGATTTTTTCGTAACCATCTATCCTGGCGAATTGTGTTTGCAATCAATAATAAAAATCTTCGGTACTGTACGGTAAGGCCCCACCCCAGTACCCCGAATGCCATAACCCCGAAATCCATTACCCCGAAAGGCCAGTACCCCTAAAACATTTGGAGTCTGTAACTTTCCAGTATCATTTTTCACACTCACAGATATCGATGAATCAAAAACGAAAATCTTTGCAAAGAGCAAAAAATTGTTAGAGTTACTTGGAAAAACGCATTGAAGATTTAACCAACCGTTAAATTAACAGCGAACAGAGGGGATGATGCCTTCTTTAAATGTACGGGTTTGCTCGGCACCAGGCACACATAGGATATAATGCCTTCTTTATGCGCTTGCCCGGTATAACGCGATCAGAGAGGAGATAGTGCCTTCTTTAAGGTGATTATACAATAAAGCCAGAAATCGGCCATTTTGTAAACCACGTGCTTTTCCAATATTGTTTTCAAGAGCACGAGATGAAAGAACCATAACGCGTATGGGGCTAAAATAATGGTAAATCGTTAAATTAAACTAATCCTTTTTGTCTGTACAAGATATACAGAGGAGATAATGACTTTTTAAATGAACACGTTTGCTAGGTACAAGGCATAAAGAGGAGATAATGCCTTAATTATGCGTTTGCGTTGCATGAGGCCTTCTACAAATCAACGCTTCTTTCCGAAGACAAACAGAGCTCTCTCTCTCACCTACACATAATATATTACTCACTCACTACCTCTGCCTCACTACCTCTTCCTCACCAGCTATTACTTATTCACCTACTCTTACTTACTCACCTACTCGTACTCACTCACCCGCTCTTACTCATTCACTTACTTTCAATCACTCCTACTGACTCACTTACTCTTAATCAGTACTCTAAAAGATCATGATCGTCATAAGACAGAGAGCAAAGCGCTTTTTTCTATATCTGGCGACCAAATGAAAAAATCGTGGGTTCTTTGACTAGTTTTGTATGAAAGGATGTTGTGCTTTGTTTTAAATTAAAATTTCTAAATATTTTTAATAGATATATGCAGAGAACAATAACCCGAGCAGCACAATTCAGACAAAAATGGTTGCAGCAACTTGATTGTGGCTGAATCCTGTCACATATAAGTTGCAGGAACCTATGTGGAATATGTGTGCTGCTAGGGAACTGGGCGATAAATTATTCATATTCCTTGAATCAAACAAGTTGAAAGCGGTAATAAACACAATAATAAAGCATATCCTGTCACGGAATAAAAATTGGTGAAATTTTTGCAGCATGCTCTTCATTCTTCGCGTTTCTATAGAGAAAAAGAGGGGCAAATATGTAAACATCGCGTGACATCTCTTATTAAAATTGAGAAATTGCAGTACTGCTATCAATCCCTTATTCACTCACTCACTCTTATTTACTCATTCACTCTTGCTCACTCTCTCACTCTTACTCACTCGGTCATTCTTACCACTTATTTACTCTTACTCGCTCACTCACTCACTTTTACTCATGCACTCATTCTTACTCACTTACTCACTCACTTCCACTTACTCACTCTTGCTCACTCACTCACTTTTACTCACAAGCTCATTCTTACTTACTCACTCAATCGCTCTTACTCATTCATTCACTCTGTTACTCACTCTCCAGTAGGTCTCCAGTAGCCTTGCGAGCAAAGGCGTAGGATTGCTAATCCGGAGATGGCGAGTTCGATTCTCAGTCCGGTCTCGGATGTTTTCGGGTTGGAAACTTTCTAGACACCCTGGGCATAGTGTATCTATTGTACTTGCCAAACAAGATACACACTCATGCAATGGCGGGCATAGAAAGCTTCAATTAATAACTGAGAAAATGCTAATCGAGTACTAGGTTAAAAATCAGGCCAAGTTTAAGTTGGAATCTAGAGCCATAGAAGAAAAAGAAGAAGTTACTCACTCTTACTCACTCACTCACTCACTCACTCTCTCACTCTCTATTACTCACTCCCTCCTACTCACCCACTTCCCAAGCAGCACAAGCCAAATGATACTGGTTGCAACAACCTAACTGTGACTAAATCCGGTTGCACCTAAGTTACTGTTATCTATGTACAACATGTGTGCTGCTCGGGTTACTCTTACTCAAGGCCTTTTCGTATGTATAGGTTAAACGACTTCGTCAGTAGATGGGAATAACCAAACCCGGGGTCGGGGGGTTAACATTAATTTTCAGTTCAAAACGTAAGGTAAGAAGACACTTACAGATATGACAAACATAAAAATATATAAGAAAAATATTAAAAGATCAGATTAATAATAGGAGGTCAATTTATCATTCAGACTTTGCCTCTTGGCCAGAGTGTAAAATAATCGAAAGTTTTTGGTGAAGTCCAACTTTCTTCACTTGTCAGCTCACTTCCAGACACATTCATAGTCGGCTCTGGACTGTCAATATTCGGTTGAATATTAGTCATTGAATATTTATGCACATTTTACAAATTGATAAATTATCTAAAATCTGAACACGTTTCAAATGAGTAAAGTAATTTGTCACATAAAACTGAATCTGATTTTCATCCGCGAGGCACTTTCAACGGTAAACATCAACATAAACAATGCTAATTATGTTTTTTCTGCACATAGTAAGCACACTCAGTGACAGTCGAATGAATGAATTGGTGGAGTAGTCGTTTGACTATGTCATTCTATGTTTTGAATATTCATGCGATGTTTGTCAAAATTCGGACCGAAGTTGCTTCATGAAGATGAATATTTTAGGCTCTACTCTTGGCACAACTGACGCTGACATGGACCGACGTGAGAATACATGACTTGAATCGTAATCCAGTAGCCATTATACCATTAGGAGAAGCCCGATTGAGCAGCAACTACCTACGAATAGTGCATCCGATTAACATAGACCAACTTATAACGTACATTGATAGAATTGACAATGTAGCCCAGGATACAATTATTAAAAATAAACCATTAAACGATATTGTAAAGATTAAACTACACAAACTGCATTCCATTCTATCAAAGGTTAGACCCAGCTATAGGAATAGACGTTGGGAAGTTCTAGGAAAGGTTTGGAAATACGTATCCGGAAGCCCGGATGCAGAAGATCTTAAAATTATCAATCTTCTTATTGGCTTTACATCCCCCACTGGGACATTCACATTGCCGCCTCGCTGCTTAGCACTTCCACAGTTATTAACCGCGAGACAAGTTACTATTTTTGCATTCGTATATCATGAGGCTAACACGATGATACTTTTATGCCCAGGGAAGTCAAGACCATTTCCAAACCGAAAATTGCCCAAACCGGCACCGGGAATCGAATTCAGCCACCCTCAGCATGGTCTTGCTTTATAGCTACGCATCTTACCGCTAGGCTAAGGAGGACCCTACTTCACGCATATCGTTATAAAATTATAGAAGAAGCGATAACATTAGCTAGAAAAAACATCCCCAGCAGCCGTATCATCAGCTCCAGCGAACTCGACGTAGCCCGACAGTTTCTGTTTCATAACGGTCTAGAACACCAAGTCCACAAAAAGAAGAACTAAGAATGTCTGAAACTTGATTATGCATTTGTACAACATGTGATAAATTTAGTTCGGAAAAGGTATTGGAGGGCAACCGCCCCTTCGGTGGGCTTTGATCCCACGACCCCAGTTCGCATGACCGTGGGTCGTGGGATCAAAGCCCACCGAAGGGGCGCTTACCCTCCAATACCTTTTCCGAACTAAATCTATCACATGTTGTACATAGGGGAAGTGGGGGTAGCACGCCCATAGGGGTTAAAACGCGCCACCCCTGAATAAGGTTAAATATCCCCATTTTGATTATTTTCAATAGTCTATACGATAAAGCAATGAAAAATATTGCCATTGGATACATATATTTCATGATTTTTCTCTAGTTATACATGAAAACTCGAAAACGATTTTTGCGTGTTTTGATGCAATTCTAGCTCGGTGGAATTTAGTCTTTCTGTCGCTGTTATACATTGATAAATTAATAATTGAGCCATGAGCCATGCTGCTTACTCGTGTTCTTTATGTTCCACACGAAATCGTCGTCAAAAATGGTTTTAAAACGATTTTATGGGCCTTCAAACTTCTGAGGTCGGTGTGGGGCATTACGCCCATGCTCATTCCGTATGACCGAAACAGCTGAAACATTCGGTTAATTGCCTTAATGTAGGCAATTAAAATGAAAATCAGTACGATAAGCACATGCGCGTTTTAACCCATCCACTGGCGCATCTCACCCCGCATGGTTTCAAAATCATTTTTTCGGGTGCTTTTTAAAAATCAAATTTCTGTGCAATAAAATGGACAATTAGATATCTGTTATCGGTAGTCAGTCGCAGATATGCTGTTCTTCAGTATGCGCTGATGAAAACTGGCTGAAATGGTGGTTTTCATTGATAAAAATGGCATTTTCCTTAACGTGGGCGTCCTACCCCCAGTTCCCCTATGCATAATCAAGTTTCAGACATAGTAATTAATTTCCACTCCGGGTGGCTTAATACCCGGCATATAGGCAATTAACTTGAATGTACTAAGAGAAACAAGTTTGTTGGATCAGAGATAAGTTAGGCTAGAGCTTCAAGTCTATAATAAAGACACCAACAATAAGCTTATTGAACAAATATCACCTAGAGTAGTAAAACGTGAGCTAGTTCAGTAGGCAATTTATGCTATAGGTTTTTCTAACTAGTGACCATACACTAATTACGGAAAGCCTTATGTGAGCTAGTGGTCTGTCGTTTTCCTACATGTCGTATAAAAAAATGAATGAAATGAAAAAAAAATATTTTGGAGGAGGGGTATTAAAAACATAAAAAGTCTCTTACGTAATAAGTGTTCGGCCCCATAGCTAGAACTAAACTAATGATACTCACAATTGTACTTTCGGAATTAAAACTAGATTCGGAGCAGCTTCCCAGCAGCTTCTCGTGACACTTCTTGTGTACCGCTGTTTGGCAGGCTAAAAAGAAACAAACGTGCATAGCAAAGAAAAGAAAGAAAAAAAAAACAATGTAAATATAAATTTCGGTTTCGTTCGAGAAAATTAAGAAAAAATTAAGAAAACATCAATCTTGGATGAAAAACAAGCCTGACCTCCCGCAGCACCACCAACCAATCACAGCATGTGAATAAAACCGCAACAAAACAGATGTCAAACAAATCAACGTGGAAAATTCAAATCATCATTCTGATTTCGTTCCTAATTGTTGTTTTCGTTTTTTCGCTCACCGAGGGGGGTCACAAACGGACTGCCATGCACTGCACATATTTTACCGCGGAATCATTTAAACTTATTCTGAGTCAACCGCCGAACAGAGGGACCGAGAATGGATTTTCGGCGGACAAAATTCATACAACATTTCACATGTTTATAAAGGAAAAGTCTGTTGATTGTTTAAGATTCTGTCTAACGAAATCACCATTCTGCACACATTGTGCGGCCGAAAGCAGTGATTTATCTGCGCGAGCTCAACCTGAGCACAGCAGTCCGTCAGCCAGTGGCAGCAAATAGCACCATCCCGAGTTGATGAAAATTCATTCAGTTTGAATATGGGGGAAAACACATAGGAGGTGGAAAGGGGGGCTCGATTTTGTAACTCCTCCATCCAAGAAGAAGAATAACTGTCAGCGGTTAATGTGATCGTAAATTGTCGAAACTCGGGGGAAGAAAAAATCCTGGTAAGATTTTACTCAAACATCTTCTTCTACAGATGGTTTGCTTTCGGAACTATGCTGGCAAAGCAGACTCTAACTGACTAAATGATGGATTAGGGAGAATTGATGGGTGGTAAACACAAGTCCCAAGTGGAATTATGTTTAATTATCTTCGAGATCACATGGGACAGTTTTCAAAGTGGTTATCGCAAAAGTTGAAAATCAGCTGACGGTTCCTGGCCTTGGAATACTCAACGACTTTTTAATTTCACGATAATGATTTTTCGAATTTTTTAATGGGTACAGTTGCAGCCGTGAACGTGGTCTTCAAACAGACATTCGAGCTCTACTAGCGGGAGGGGAGTCCAAAAAATGTAGTGAACATTATGATGTCATCTGACAGTCTAAAACCCTTAGTAATGAAATTTTTCATTCATTATTATTGAAAATGACATCCTTCTCAATTTAAACATTTGAAAGACATTGCGAAATAAATATCGATTAGAGAACGTCACAGACGTATCACGTACAACAGTGAATGTTCAGTTCATAATGTGTCAGCGGCCCTTCCCCTTTTGGCCGAAAATGTCGTATGGCCGAACATGTCATTTGGCGGAATGGTTGTTGGATGTTTGCTGAACGGGTCATATACTGTGAACTCTCCCTTACTCGATATTAAAGTCGAGTAGGAAGGTATCGACATGTAGAACACATTTATTGCTCTTTTCACAATTGTTTAGGTTTATGTAATAATCCGTTTTCGAAATTTGCATAGTCAAACGTTTTGAGACGATGATGAAAACAAACTATTTTTATAGTTGACTATTGAATTGGGTAACTGTCAGATGCAAGGTCAATCAAAATGAAGTATTTCAAAATAAATATTGTATAGAAAAATTAGATAACCTTCATGTGCAGTAACCTCGAAGCACTGCGAGATTCGATTGTGATACAGTAGCCGTTCGATAACTGCAAAATGTTTACTTTTCAGTTAACGAATGCCATTCGATAACTGCAACGCATTCTAGACGTCAAACGGTTGTCAATCGACGTCAGATGCAATAAAAGTGCATCTAAATGTGCAGCGCAATGCAGCTGTCATTGAGTATGACATCAGTTTGAAGTTTAGCGGTCCGATAACTGCAAAACTGTTGCAACTATCGAATTGCAGTTAAAAAGCATTGCAGTTAAATGACTTGCAGTTATCGAACGTTTACTGTAATCATTTATCCAGGGTGACTTTTCATAACATGGTGGTGAATCTGTGTCAAAAGGTCGAAGGTCGAAAAACAAAACGTCGAAAGAACGAAAGGTCGAAAGGTCAAAAGGTCGAGAAGATCCATTAATTACGTGTCGCAAAAATTGGACATTTTCAGCCATTTGATATGGATTGGCACACTTTGGTCAACCCTCTGAGCGTTACGTAATTTATGGATGCTCCCAAAGGACAAAAGGTTTAAACGACAAATGGTTGAAGGTCAAAGGTCGGAGGACAAAAGTTCGATAGGACAAAAAAATTAAAGGACAAAAGGTCGAAGGAAAAGATGGTTGAAAAAATAACTGGATCAAAACGTCGAAAGGACAAAAGATTTGAAAGACAAAAGGTCGACAGAACAAATAGTCGAATAGACAGAGATTGGAGGTTTTATTCTTAATCATAGGCTGTTCTTACGAGTTATGCCCAGTCTTCAAGGTGCAGCCCCGCGCAGATGTTTATCCATGCTGCCGCACTCGAATGAACATTCGCTTCGGGCTCGAACGTGCACTCGTAAAAATGAACATGAACACGAGCGCAGGCTGGATGCTCATGTTTTGCACCGCGCTCACAGCGGCGCTCGAACATTGATGTTTTCAGCGCGGCTGTGAGCGCCGCTTTGAGCACGGTACAAAACATTGGTTCCAATCCACAGACATTGGTTTGAGCTTGGCTTATCATTTTGGTATGTGATTTTGATGTTCATATCAAACTTTAGTTTTATAGAATTGAATTTCATTGGTTCTATGATAAGTAAAAGTAAAAAGAAAATTATGTTAACTTCTGCGATAAACTGAACATTTGTTTATTGATTTGGTTTGTCAAAACTTCAACGTCTTGTGTAGCATAAAAACAATCTATTTTAAAGTACTTTGCCTTTTCAGGTGATAGTATATTTCAGTCATATTTTAAATAACCATCATTGTTTGAGGAATTTCTTATATATTTTCAGTGAGAAACTAATTTTGACATCTGGGCAGTTGACGCCTAGAGCAGTACAGCAGTTTAAAATCGATCTATTCAATTGTTTCATACTGCTGAGGTATTGGCCTTTTGATGTTGCATGAAAGAGAAGCAGAAAAATGCTATTCAAAAAAAAAAATGACCGGAAAGCATACGAAGAAATTTTAAAAACTCTTCCCGAAAATTCAAAAATCAATTTATTTTAAAACGGTTAGCAGTTCGGAGTTGGACTTTTCTTATTCTGTGTATCAAGTGTGATAAATCAAAATAAAATAAAAAATCAAAGTTGTATGTTCATTATACATAATTGTATTACATTATACGCACTGCTATGACTTTTTAATTAAATTACTTTTAGAGTTCCAAATTTAATGTGGTTGCTTTCTTGTGTCATATTTTTAAATATTATCTTTCTCCTTCTTCTTCGACATCGAAAAAGGTGAAAATTTCGATATATAAGTTTGATATAATTTGCTTTTCAAGTCCAACTAACTTGCACTGACACTTCTTAACACAAGTAAAAATAGTATTATTATGAATGTGTATACTGGGGTCGCTTTTTACGTGGATTCACATTGTATAAGTGGAAATCGCAAAAAAACTGTTTTCGATTAAGTCGTTTTTTATGCGGTTTTCGGGATATACGTATTGTCCGTGTGAAAACTGACTTCAGTGTATTGATTCAAACGAGTAGGCACACGGTCATATTCTAAAATGTCGCACAAGTTCCCGATATTGGCCAACACTTTTGCAAACAACAACGATCAGAAGTATTTACATAACGATTGATTAAGTATCCGTGTGAAACCGGAATTACTGAAAACTACTGCAAGAATCTTAAATCACGGACTTTTTGTATTAAGCTATCCGACCATTAGGGCAGCACCAACCATTCCCGTCCGCAAAGCTTATTACTTGGGCGCATTAGAACTGAATTACTTGGATTCTAGTACGCAGTTAGCATCTGCAGATTTCTAGTGATGTACAAAAATCAAGTCATATGGTTGGAAGACGGCCGAGTTATAAACGTTGCGGACGGAAATTGGGGGTACAGTCCAACTGGTCCTCCGCTCTACTATTCAATATGTTCAATATAATCTGTTGAAAGTTTGTGGAAAATAAAATAGGTTGACCCATAGTCAACATTATCGAAATATCTTCTTCTCTTCCTCAATGGATTTTTATTCCAACTGCTATTTTCCTTATTAGTTCCCAACTTAGTGTTCCCTATTAGCATTTACATAACACAGTTATTAATTGAAAGCTTGCCTGCCATTGAATGAAGGTGTATTTTTTATCTTTTGCGGTAAACACAATGAATAAACTATGCCCAGAGTGTCGAGAATGTTTTCCACCCGAAAACATCTTAGACTGGACCGAAGCATGTTGGTGGCTTTTATTTATTTTTTTGCCGTTTATTGAACATTTTTACGTTTTACGTTTTTCTGGAAAGATTGTATGCGTTTCATTCATCTCCCCAATTGAGTTTAATAGTTTTAATAACAGAAATAATAATATTATGTGTATCTTTGCTAACACACTTATTTTTTATGTGAAAGTGAGTTAGTTCCAAGCTTCGGTTTATTTTCTACAATCTTTAATAAATAAAACATAACACGCTCTCCACATACTAAGGGATTTACAACCGAGAGAAGAATCATGAAGAAAAAACCACCAATGCTTCTATATAGACCAGTTTTTAGAAATTAGTTTTCAAATGCTTCTGATAAATCTTCATGAAAAACAAAAATAAAAATTCATGATATGAATAATAAATCTTAAATATTCTGTACAGTGAGATTTAGGTTTGCGCATCATTTCTATCAAGATCAGATGCACACATTTGAAAAATATTCAAGCAATAAAATCTTGCATATCGTTTAAAATAGGACAATAAAAAATTGTATATTTTACTTATATCGTAAAATAATCAATGCTGCCATGTTTATCTACAAATGCTGAAACTATATCTTGTCATCTACAAACTCTGAATCGTTTTTTGCCTTCAACCTCAACTATATATGCCGCATATGAAACGTGCCGCACTGCCGCATAATCGTGATGCTTCACGCTCGGCCCACAACCTACGCTCACAGCCTCAGTTTACAGCAGCCTAAGCACACAGTCTGAGCACACAGCATGCTCCATGAGCACACAGCCTGAACACACAGCCCAAGTTTTGAGCTTGAGCTCGAGCCTGAGCTGAACCGCACCGCGTTCATTTTTCGCACCCATGTTCAATGTTGACGGTGAACACGAGCTTGAAAGAGAGCGCGCGCTCTGGATGAACATGCACTGGCAAAAACTGCACACAAGCTCAGCGCCGCTCATGTTTTCGTGAAGACTGGTTATGCCTCATACATTAAGGACATAGTTGGAAGAGTACCACGATGGCAGCCAATATGGCACCGGACCTTCCACGGGCCAACCCCACACCTCCCGCACTCCTCTCCCACCAACATTCGAATGCATCGAACAGCATCGAACAAAAGTTAATTATTCAAATTACTAACCTGTTCACAGCATATTTCCTTACTTCCCGTGATAATGAACATGTTTCTTCAATGAATCCTATGTATTCCGGCTCGAATTGTAGCATAAATTAGCAGTTTCGTGCCAATTTAATAGCCGTCCGCGATTTGTTGGGTTCATCACTGCACTTCACTTCTTCTCAAAGGGCATTGGAAATTCTCCGCACATGAGCAGCCCGAAATGTTGATAGAATGCAAATTGAACACCACTTTTTGAAATCAGTCACTTATTTGAACCGAAAACTTAGTATAAACTGCTAGATTTGCCCGAAAAAAACGATAAAAAATTGATCGCGGAGCGAATGTAAACCTCGCGGTGCACCGGCACCGGCAGCAGCAAACTAATAAGTAGGGTGGCTCAAAAAATAATTTTGCTTCGCCACGCTCAGTTGATTATGATTTATAATTTGGGTGTCATCCAATGCTTTGGGCTGGTTTGATTACCGTGCGCAGGTCGTTTCAGGTTTGTATGACAGTTGATATGGCGAGGTTGAATTTAACATTATTCTGATTCTGGCACTCCGTCATTGGGCGATGGCGAGGGGGAGACCATATGACGGGATGAAATATTTAAGAGCTTCAACTCCATAGACAATCCATATTGAATGGTCGTTCCAATAGTTGGGAGTCGATTTTAATCGAGGTTGCGATTCTTTCGCATGATAATTAGGCTTCTCAGAAGGCATCAGTGAAACGTGCAATTCAACAAAATACCCAGAATTTGTCTGTGATATCTATCGCACCAGGGGCAGATACTTCTAGTCTAGTCTAGTCTACACTATCGTACCAGGGGCAGATACTTCATACAAAAAGTGTGACATAAGGATTAGTATAAAATGCTATATTTGCGTTACGTAATCAATGGATCTTTCCTGCGGTGCGGTTTCCGTTCACTGAAGTCTCTGAAATGTTGCATTCAGCAATGTGGGTTCTCTTTTCGCCAGCGTTTGGAGGGAAAGCGCCGTAATCAGTGTAATAAAAGGTTTAGTTTCCCATTCTAGTTTTCATACAAACTTGAACCGGCTTGCGCTCAACCAGTTTTTGTTCAAATCGGTTTTTTTAGGACACTCGGAGCATGGGACGGAATCGAGTGAGCGTGATGGTGCTGGGTCGTTTTTTGAACCACCCTACTAATATTCTTTGTTTTTTTTATAAATACGACACCAATACTACTACAGTATATGAAAGTTTTTACTGTACCAATACTATCAAAGCTTTGTTTTGGTACTCAACCCACCTTCACCTTAAACAGACGCTATTCTATAGAGTTTACTTAACCCTCTAGCACAATTTTTATTTTAGCTCAAAATTTGTCTTTTGAGCATATAAAAATAAAATTATTATTACTAGAAGCTGGTGTATTAAGCAAAAAATGATATATTTCGAATGATC
The DNA here is from genome assembly GCF_024139115.2 of Armigeres subalbatus. NCBI lineage: Eukaryota > Metazoa > Arthropoda > Insecta > Diptera > Culicidae > Armigeres > Armigeres subalbatus. Next base: position 260,081,881 of record NC_085139.1, read on the forward strand.
ATTATGATGAAAATGAGTGAAGAAAAGCTTATGATTACAAGAAGGAAAAATTAACTATTTAAATCAGGTTAAACACAAATGAATATAAACAAAACCCGAAAGGAAAGCCTGTGATTAAATGAAGGAAAGATTTAATTAGACAGAAGTTGTATGACCGTGATCAGTTTCAAATTCAATTTCATTGGCATATCGGTCTCGATACTACTCGTATAGAGGTGTGTGGTGTAGCTATAGTGGGTGTGCAAAAGCAGATGGGAAAGAACGGAGCATTGATTCACTGCCCAAGCCATTCCCAGAAAGGATGTACGGTGAATATGGACGCTTCGATAATTTAATTATTCTCAAATGGCCCTCGCATACTTCAACACCTTCCAAACCATTTCCACACTTGTCGCAGACTAGTGATAACTTTCGGATTCCGTTCTTTCCCATCAGCCTTCGCACACAAACTGCTTCCTTCCTCTATACGAGTGGCATCGAGACCGATATGCTAATAAAATTGAATTGGCAAAAAAAAATTAACAATGAAATATTATCAGGTGAAACACAAATAAACATGAATGCGCAAAAGAATGTTTGATTAACACTCGATGTTTTGCATCATTTTTGTTATCTCGGCCTTTTATCGCATATCACCGTTTGACCTTCTATCCTACAACTGAGAAGTGGGAGTGAGTACTGAGTTGCGAGATGTGTATAGTAAAAAGGTGAGAAGTGAGTAGTGGGAAGTGAGAAATGAGAAATAAGGAGAGTAGTGAGAGATGATAATTGAGGAGTGAGAAGCGAAATGTTGAGAAGTGAGACGTGAGTAGAGGTATAAGACGGAAGCCAAAAGAAGTTAAAATGGAGAAAAAAGAAAGAAGGAAAAAGTTAGCAGAAAAAAGGAAGAACAAGGAAAGAAGAAGGAAGAAAAAAGAAAGAACAAGGAAGAAGAAAGAGAGGAGAAATAAAAATGGAGGAGAAAAAAGGAATGAGTAGGGAAGAAGGAATAAAGTAGAAGGAAGAGGGAAGATTGGAGAAGAAAGAAGGAAAAAGGTAAAGTAAGAAAAAAAGAAGAAGAAAAAAAGTAGAGAAAAGAAGGATGTTTACAGGAATAAGGATTAAATCTACACAATTATCTGTTCTCACATATCACTTTTCACTTATCACATCTCATTGCCTAATCTTCGATCTTCCCTTCTCACTTCTTATTTTTTAATTCACATTTCTCACTTCTCACTTCACATTTCTCACTTTTCACTTTTCACTACTCACTTCTCACTTCTCATTACTCACTTCTCACTTCTCACTTCTTACACATTTTTTCTAACTTCTCACAAATATTTTCTCCCTTCTCACATCTCGCTTTTCTCTCTCAGTTATCACTATTTACTTTTAATTACTCACTTTTCACTACTCGTAATATAAGCGTTTTTTTATACTATTCGGTCGAACCATATTCGGCCAAATGTCGTTCGGCCAAATGGTTCGACTCTGGTCAGAACATTAAGTTACGGAAAGTTGACTGTAGTCGGAAAATGTGAAAAGTGTGGATTGATAATAATAAATGAAGTAGAAATGAGAAGAAAGAAATGAGAACGTAGAAGTATTTCACACGTCACACCGCCGTCAGCCGATTTTTTCGAAAGATATTTGCATCGGAAATTCCGAAGAGTTTCCATAAAAAAGTTTTTTCAAATTTCCAAAAGCAAGTTTCGTAAAAATTTTCTACAAAATTTTAAAAAATTTGCCTAATAAAATTTCGAAGAATTTGCAAAGAAAATCACCAAGAATTTTCCGAGAAAACTTTTGAAAATTTCCTGAGGAAATTCTACAGAAATTGTCGAGAGTACAGTGAACTCTCCCTAATTTTATATATTCTGTAACTCGGTATTTCCCCTTACTCGATAAAAATCAAAGTCTCTTGAATCTAGCATACTGCGTTCCCTCCGTCAGTCGATATTCCCCTTAGGGGCCATCCACAAAGAACGTCATGCTCCATTGGGGAGGGGGGGGGGCTTGTTCCGAACAGCGTGACGACTCATACAAAAATTTAAGAGGTTTAATACAAAAAGTGTGACGAAGGGGGGTTGAAAATAGCCAAATTTTGCGTGACGTACTCTATGGATCTTCCCTTAGTCGATATTAGTCGAAGTAATTTCCTAATGCGTTTTCACCTCGCTAAGTGAGAAATTCGGATTGCAAAGTGAGTAGTCTCACTGCTTACTAAGTAGTAAGTAAGAAGTAAATAGTTAGAAGTTTGAAGTGAAAAGTGATTAGTGAGGAAGAAGAAGAGAAGATACGAGATGTTATTAGTGAGAAATTAAAAGTGTAAAATGAGAAGTGAGAAGTATGAGGAGAGAAGTGAGATGTGCGAATTGAGAAGAGAGAAATGAAGAGTATAGTAGTGAGACGTGAAAAGTTAGAAGTTATAATTGATAAATGAGAAATGAGAAGTCAGAAGTGAGAATGAAGAAGTAAGTAGTGAGAAGAGAAGTTGTTACCGAACGGTAACTAGTTTACAAATTGTTTGAGGTCGTAGGGAAAAATTAATATATTAGCTACTAACGGCCAATTTAAAAATCGTTCGTTTGGCTGCGGCGACGTGTGTTACCAAACACTGTAGACCAGCGGTTCTCAACCTTTTTCTTGAGAGGTATCCCTTCATGTTTTTGTATTCATTGAGGTACCCCCTATTTTAATAAGCGTAACTCATACAAATTTCTTGAAAGAGTACTTTCTAACCTATTGAAAAGAGACTTTTGAGCATCTTGAAATGACGTCTCTGAACCTTTTGAAAGTAGGCCACCTTTCTCTTGAAAGAATAATTCCGAGCCTCTCAAAAGGGAGTTTCCAAGGCTTTCGAAAGGAGGCTTCCAAGCCACATAAAAGGGGTCTTCGAGCTTCTTGAAAGGAGGCTTTGAGGATCTTAAAATGACGTTGCTGAGCCGTTTGAAAGTAGACTTCTAAACTTCTTGAAAGAAGAATTCCGAGTAACTCGAAAGTAAAATTCCGAGCCACTTGAAAGGGGGCTTCCGAGCCTCATGAAAAAGGGTCTTTCCAGCCTCTTCAAATGAGGCTTTGGACATCTTGAAATGACATTTCTGAGCCTTTTGAAAGCCCATCCAAAGGAAGTTTTCGAGCCTCTTGAAAGTCTTTTTCAAAAAGAGGCTTCCGAGCCACTTGAAAGGGGGCTGACTGAAAGAAGAATTCCGAGGGGGTCTTTCAAGCATCTTGAAAGAAGGCATCTTAAAATTACGTTGCTGAGCTTTTTGAAAATAGGCTTCCAAGCTTCTTGAACAAAGAATTACAAGCCCCTCGATTGGATTTCCAAGCCACTTGAAAGTGTGCCTCCGAGCATCTTGAAAGGGAGCTTCCGGGTTTTTTGAAAGAGGGCTTCAAACCCTCTGGAAAAGAGGGCTTGTGACCCTCGTAAAAAAGGGCCATCTGAGCCTCTTGAATGAGGGCTTCCTATCTGTTTTGAAAAGGGGCTTCCGAAAAGAGGCTCCAGAACCACTTTAAAGGGGGCTGACTGAAAGAAGAATTCCGAGCCCCTCGATAGGAGGTTTCCAAGCTTCTTAAAATGGTGCTTCCGAGCCGCATGAAAGGGGTTTTCTTGAAAGGAGGCATTGAGATCTGACGATGAGACGATTGAGATGACGTTGCTGAGCCTTTTAAAAATAGGCTTCCAAGTTTATCGAAGGTAGAATTCGGACCACCTTTAAAGAAAATTTCCGAGCCACTTGAACCCCTTGAAAGTGGGCCTCCAAGTCGTTTGAAAAGGGGCTTCCAACTCTCTTCTAAAGCTTTATCCATCTTTGGGGTCACTAGTAATTACGTAAGCACTTATGGAAGGAGGGGGGTCTGCCATTTTCTTACGTTCCATATAAATAAAAAAATGATTTGTGTGGGGAAAATTATACATGTGAGGAGGGGGTGAGGGTGGGCTGTGATAAACCCAGAAAAAATGCTTACGTAATTAGTGTACGGTCCCTTTAACGTTTAATGAGAAAGCATAAAACACACTCAAAAACTTTTTTACACATCATTTGTGAAAACAAACTTGCAGTTTTTTACAACATGTTCTTCAATTTTTTTGTCTTTATTAACGAGACTTTTGTTCTTCATTTTTTTATTGATTGGGGTTGTTTAATAATCCACAAGAAAGGCATAATCACTGCTAAGTGGATAAATCTGTTTTTTTATCTTTTGTCCCACAGCTCTTCATACACTGTGTGCATATTATGTACAATACAAAGTCTTGGAATATAAATTTATGCAATTATTAAAATTTCACCAATAGAGTTTTTTATTGGAATTGCAATACGTCAGCCATTACGCATTTTCGTCCGAGGTACCCCCTGGGGTCAGCGAAGGTACCCCCGGGGGTACATGTACCCCAGGTTGAGAACCGCTGCTGTAGACAAAGTGGAATCGTGGTAACAGGATGGACGGATGTAGCGAGAGTGAGAACCGGGTGGAGAATGCGGTATCTCCAACAGCTAGTAGTTGGACTAGGTGGAGGGAGTAAAAAAATGGGAAGATGAGTTTTCGTACGAACGTAATTCTTGACAAAGAAAATTGGATTCTGAAAATCCACGCGGAAGAATAAAAAACCTAAACTGGCTTCGGAGGCTTTGCTCCAGGTGCCCAAAGCCGCGGTTCATCGGGAAAGATAGTTACAACCAACCACCGCGATTGTAGACCTTCGAGCGGTTTTCTCGCCATCGGCGTCGCTCGGCAGTCCGCAGTTCGGCTGCCACATAAGTTTTTGCCAGCCATCGCCGTTATCCGAATCGGTCATCGAGCCGCCATTCAGCGCGGCAAAGTAGATTCCCGCAAACCATCGTCGGTCTCCCAGAGCCATGATTCCATCGAGCCGCTATTCCGCGACTACAGAGCTGTCTCCCGCAAGCCATCGCCATTCTTCAACAAGCCACCAGCCTACCGTCAACGTGCCGCCATTTAGCGGCTACCAAGATCAGTCCTGCAAACCCACGCTACTTCACGCCGTCTTTATTCTTCGATCGGCCACCAATTGGCCGCCGTTCAGCCGTCGTCAAACCCGTTCTGGCACGCCACTGCCGATTGGCGCTACGGCCTTCGATATTTTCCCTCCTTAGCCCTTTGCCAGTGAATAAACCACCTAAAAGGTAATGCAACATTCTTTATTTAGGACCACCCCACCGAAAACTTTTCCTCCCAAGCAATGCCCTGGGACCCGGGAGAAAAGAGGTCTTGTGTGTCCACCTCGGAAGCTGCCATTGACTCTAGACCAGCAGCTTGGGGCTTAGGCACGTCCCCCTCTGGGACGTAGCAGGACATAGTTTCAAAGTGAAGAACGAGACGTGCGAAGTAAGAAGCAAGATGTGCGAAGCAAGAAGTAAGAGATGAGTAGTGAGAAGTGAGAAATGAGGAGGGAGAAGTGAAATGTGAGAAAAAGTAGTAACACGTGAAAAGTGAGGACCAAAAAACGAGAAATGAGAAAAAAGATTTTTTCGCTTTCTCACTTTCTTTTTTCTTCTTCTTCTGACTTCTTTCTACTTTCTGTTTTATATCTTACTCCTTGCTTATGTTTTTCTCAATACTCATATCCTACTTCCCACTTTGCAGCTATCACATCTCACCACTCATTACTCCCTTTCCACTATTTTCCACTACTTCACATTGTAACGTTGGGTGGATATTTTGAAATAAATTTATTGAATTCGCTTAAAGACATTTTTATCTTTTTAAGCAAAATCAATTGTAAATATATTATGAAATTAGTTTTTTTATCATCTTTCAGTATTTTTAATTAATAAACGGCTTTGACGTTTTTATCCTTTTAAGTAAAATATTATTTAAGTAAGTTGAAGCTTAATAATTCTTCTATTTCGCATTAGATCCCCCACTGGGACATTGCCGCCTCGCTGCTTAGTGTTCATTCAGCACGTTATTAACCACGAGGTTTCTAAGCCAAATTACCATTTTTGCATTCGTATATCATGAGGCTAACACGATGATACTTTTATGCCCAGGGAAGTAGAGACAATTTCCAATCCGAAAATTGCCTAGACCGGCACCGGAAATCGAACCTAGCATGATCTTGCTTTGTAGCCGCGCATATCACGCTACCCACATCGCACTTCTCACTTTTCACAGTGAGAAGTGAGAGATGAGGAGTGAGGAGTGAAACGTGAATGAGAATAGAAACGTCTCTCTTCTTACTCCTAATTTCTCACTTTTCAAATGACCTATTCGGCCAAACGACCCTTTCGGCCTTATGACCCTTTCGGCCAAACGACCCATTCGGCCAAATGACTTTCGGCCTAGTGGCATTCGGCCAAATGGCTTTGGCTTTGGGCAAATGGCTTTGGTTTCGGCCAAACGACCCTTCCCCCTTTTTTGTACGGGCTGGAATTACGTGACAACCAGTGGAGTCGAATTGGGGTTCCGTCCATTTTGTTGCGGTTCGCCAAATTGAGCTTGTGTGTTCGCTTAGGCCCTCCTTCCGACATAGTCAAACGAAGAGGAGTGAAGTTCATTAGTTAGTCGAGCGAAAGTCACTCTACAGTATCCAAAAACAGTTGTGGTCATCATTACGAAACAACCCTCGGTGACCACATGTCGAGAGCGCGGTTCCCGTACGTCGCAAATTATCGTACGTTGAACCGAACCCGAACCCAGAATTAGTAGCTTTCTTTTAGTCTTCGCCTGGTGAATCGGAAAGGTACTTGAAGCCGGGTCATAAGGGAAAGTGGGCTACTAGTTTGAGGGAACGGTAATTCCGGACGCTCTCGAGAAATTAAAATTGGAAGCTTTCGCTCAGCCGCCACTCCCTCTGCACCTTTATTTCGGCTGTTCTGACACAAGCTCACGCCGCCATAGTGTGGCGCATCGAACGCCCACTGGCAAGCCGCCGGTACCACGTCGCCATCACGACAACTGCGTCGCCAGCACGGTTAGAAGAACCATCGTCGACCCCGCCAGAAAGTTTACTGTCTTCGGCACCCCGCCAAAGAGACCTACGCCTTCGGCACGCCGCCAGAAGAATTTTCGTCTTCGGCACACCTCCGGAAAAGTCTTTGGTCTTCGGCGCCCCGCCGGAATCTAAAGTCACCGAAAAATCCGGCGCAGGTACGTGGAAACTTCTATAATCATGGCCATGAAATAGTTTTCCAACACTCGATGTGCCCTTGAAAACGCGAGTATTTCGAAACATGGATTCCGTGATGAGTGTCCTTAAGTGATTACGGAGGGTAACCAGGGCAAAGGATTACAGTGTGGTTTTTCAGGATTCCGCGGGTGATTTTGAACATTCAGCCTGCAACCGTTCCAGGATTTGTCTTTTGAGGAATTGTCTCAAAAATAGTCGGGCAAGTCAACAGACTACTGGTGATCTCTCGTACGCGAGAATGGCGCTAAAGCCACCAAAGTTTATTTATTACCTCAGACGATTTAGGAACGGTTACAACATGTTACCACACACATCTCACTACTCAATACTCACTACCGTGTCTCAGTACTCACTTCTCACTACTCCATATTCATTTCGAACATCTTATCTTACTTCTCAGTTCACGCTGTTCACTATTTACATCAAACTTCTCACTTCTCACTTCACTTATTGAGGAAACAAATTTTAACTATTCGGCCAAATAATAATGTGTTCCCTATCTCGATACCTCCCCAACTCGATGGACCCTTCAATATCGAGTATGAGAGAGTTCTCTGTATTTTGACGAATGAATTTGCTGGGTAATATTCGAAGAATTTTCTTAGAAAATTTCGAAGCATTCCCCGAAGAAATTCCGAGAGAGTTGCCGAGAAAATTTCAAAGAACTTGCGAAGTTAACCTTGAAGAATTTTTCAAAAATATTTTGAAGAATTTCCGAGGAAGTTCGGAAAAAAACTACCGAAGATATTTTGACAAAAGAATTTTCCGAGGATATTGCGAAGATTTTTCTAAGGAAATTCCAAAGAATTGGCCAGGGAAATCTCGATGAACTTGTCGAGGAAAGGATGTTTCAAAAAACTTTGCCGAGCAAATTGAGAAGAAAATGCGGAGGAAGTTTTGACAATTTTCTCAAGTAAATCCCGAAGAATTCGCCGTGGATATTCTGAAGAAATTGTCGAGGATATATTGACGAAAAAATATAACGAGGAAATTCCACAAACATTGTTGAGTAAATATTGGAAAAATAACCGAAGAAACTTCAAAGAATTTCTCGAAGAAATCTCAAAGAACTCTCCGGAAGGGTTTCAAAGAACTTACCGATTCCAAGAAATTGCGAAGAGTTTTTTGAGGATATTCCGAATAATTTCACAGCGAGAAGTGAGAAGTAATAAGAAATTATATATGAGAAGTGAGAATAGAAAATTCTCACTTCTCACATTTCATTTCGCACTTCTTGATTTTAAAAATGAGAAAAAGGAAGTAAAACGTCTTAGTTTTCATTCTTCATTTCTCACTTCTCACTTTTCACTGTGAAGAGCAAGGGTTGAGCCTGCGTGAAATTGACATCAGTATTGGTGGGAGCAAGGATGTCGTACATAATAACCTCCGGAAGGGCGGATGGGCAATAAAGTGTTTGTTTTTGAAAAACAATCTTGTCTTTATACTTATTTCCAACCCAAAAACTCAAAAAATGCGGATAAAGGTTTTTATATGTAAATAACTTAAGAAACATCATGATTTTTTTTATCAATGACACTGCATTTACAATCTAATGTGTACACGCGAATATTGAATAGGAAATTATATTTTGCTAAATTATTGCATGTCTTTATACTTATTTCCGGCAGTGTATTGACATTACATTCAAATCAACCACACCACAAACAAACAGACATAATACATGGAACATTTAGCGGTCCAATTCAACATCACGAGAACATAAATGGCCTCTATTATTTATTCTGACTTAGGCAAACCCCAAACATCATAAAAATCGAAGTGCGAAGTGACCACGATTGATCGATTAGCCAACTAATGAATATTTGAATTGGTCAGTAAATCGTTGTACGATGAAATATTATTGAGTGTTATATCTGTTTGTCTGTGACCACACTTTCAAACATTACAGCCAAACGACGTTTTCGGCCAAATGACCTCTTTTGTCATTTAAATTCTTTTAAATTCGGCCAAACGGAATTGAGCTAGATGGCCTCCGGCCCAACATATTATTCGGCCAAATGGCTTTCAGCCGATTGACTTCCGGCCAACAACCTTTCCCCGTGTCGAAGAATTAAATGTACATTTGAATCAAATATTCTTTGATACTTACTTTTGCATTGGTAGCCCTGTTTGCCGAATCCCCAGAGGAACTCCTTACAAAAGGCGCAGAACGTCGGCTGCCGGAAGAACTTGGCCACAAACTTGTGCCCGTTTATTTCGTGCGTTCTGCAAAAGAAAAATAAATATGAGGATAGATTTGCTTAGATTTATCTCGACCGCCACTAAACACTCACCGTTGGTGTTTGATCGCACCGCGCCGTTTGGTGATATCCCGAGCCTTAGTTTTTTGTACTAACGGTGGCGGTTGGCAGCCTCCGTAGCGGGTTCCATCGGGGCTGCCGGGTTGTTTAGACTGCTGGTGCTGTTGCTGCTGCTGCTGCTGTGAAATCAACGGCTGCTGATCCGATGCTAGCGATGACGACTGAATCGATGACGATGATGACGATGGAAGAGATCCACAGCAGCTGTTGTTGGCCAGCAGGTGCGGGGGCGGTTGACAGGTCAACCCCCCGCCGGCCGTCACTATCGACGATGCCGATGAGGTGCGAACCAGGAGCGGTTCATGGGGATCGCTACTGTACAGCGAGTAGTAGCTGCTGGAGGCCGTCGAAGAGGACGACGTCGAGGACAAAGCGGACTGGAAGGAGAGCTGTTGCTGGTCCCGCTGGAGGTAAGGCCGCTGCGATTGGTTGCGGGAGCGAGCCTGATTGAAGAAAATAAGAGCATTACGAATGAAGTTTTGAAAGTTTTCCCATTTTATGCTCGAAAATTAACATCTGCCAATTTCACCAAAATATATGTAAATTTTGAAATAATCTTGCATGAGTTCAAATTCAATACTTCTAACGTCCAGAAGCGTATAATTTACCTCCGGTGTAGCGCGAGAGCTTCTGGCAGTACGTTGACTGTTGCTTTGTCCATTTCCAGCTCTTCGACGACCATGTGCTCCAGTAAATATCATTTTCCGATTACCAAATACCAAAGTGTGACCATCTAATTCTTACACCTACAAAATTCTCTGTCCTCTTCAAAACGAAGCAAAAAATGATCCCGAACTTGTCGTTATTGACGCTGCACTTGTAAAACCACTTGAAAACAATTTTCACAAAACAGGGCAATATGGCCAGGATCAAAACTCTTAAACAAACTACAAATGGCACTTAAATATTTACGAATTGCACAAAAAACACCCGCTTTCAGTAATACTGGTTCCTAGTCCAATAACTTTGATGCACAAACTGTTCGGAGCGGCGTACCGCCGCAGCTAGCTCGGGTCGCGCACTTTGCCGCTGTTCCATTTCGGCTCAGAAGATGACGACGATCAGGATGCTTCTAGGGGTGACACGCCTCTCTTCGTTTCGGATCCCAAACGATCGGTGGTGTGGTCGCTGCAGTTGCACTCATTTCATACCGGCCGTGATGCAGGCAGGTTGATTCACCTGTCGAAGAGAAGAAATATCTTTTCAGCTCGATGCGCTAGTTTTATTTTAATTCTAGGGGTTCAACCGAACGAGATCTATATTGAAATGTACCGTGACCGCACTTCACTTCACCGTCGGCGCAGTTTCTCGATCTGCGCAATTTTTGGCAACATTTGTAATACATCGCATATTATTAGCGCTTGCATAACAACGATGCCTAATCACGCATTGAGCGTACATGTACAGAAATATTAACAGTCTCTTATATTTCAGAATATATTTCAATTTGTGCAGAATATGGTGTGTTTACAGTGCATAGCCTTAGTGAGCTTGATATTTTTCTCCAATTTTCTTCAATCTCCGCAGTGGAGGACACACATATGAAATTCGGCAGATATATTTTCCATTGGCGTAAATTTCAGTTCCCCTAGGATTTGAAAAGTTAGTTGACAGTTAGTTACACTGGAGTTGGTTTTTACGCGGGGGATACGTTTCGCGTAAATCAAAACCGCGTAAAAAACGACTTCACTAAAAATCGTTTTTTTTTTGGTTTTCACGTGTTTCCGAACATTTTTTAAGAACCGAGTAAAAAAAACTTTTGAAAAAATCCGCGTAAAAAATACTGCGTAAATCCCGAAAATCGCGTAACAAAACCGCGTAAATCCCGAAAACCGCGTAAAAAACGACGTTTAATAAAAGTCGTTTTTTTTGCTATTTTTACGCGTAACCAAAGGTCTGTCGACCTGTTTCAAATAAGATGCATGCAGCTTGTAGTACTTAGAAAAGAATGTGTACGAAGAATAACTTCTTGGTCGTCCAAGAAATTGCTTGAGTAAGGCCTTTTTATCTACTTGCGTAACCAAAAGTCTGTCGATCTGTTTCAAATATGGTGCATGCTCCTTGTAGGTACATACTGCCCATGATCGCATATTTGTAACGTTTACATTTTTGTCGATTTTGAGATAAGCTCATGAATCATCTCAAAATTGCTAGTGTTTTCAGCTGACCAGGTGAAATAAGAAAGTTTGGTCCAAAAAACTCGTAAAAACTACCAAGTTGTTTTGTAACATTAACCCTTATCCTCCTTTGATACTTTTTAGGCACAACTCCGTTGATTCTCAACCGATTTTGACGATTCACCTACCAAACGAACCGGTTAGGTCTCTAGTTTTCAAACCTGGGAAGAGAATTGGCATTGGCCACCTAGTTCCGGAATAATTTCGGGGTCGAATGGGGTACTTTTTTTTTCTAAAATCAAATGACCTTGCTAAAAGTCTTAAAACTAATTTTTGATGTGTCTTACTACATGAAATCACGAGACATGTTCAATAGTGCGTATTCCAAGGTTCCCTGGTGGGTTTGGACAGGTTCTGTGGCATTCCGGGGACCTGCTTCCCCCGGGAAGCGGCCACTTTTCCCACTTGGCCACTTGCGATTTCTCAAACTTCATGATTTCGCGAAACAAGCTCAAAAGAGTCTAATTTGAGGTACCTGAGTCGTTCTGGTCAGGTTCCGTGGCATTCCGGGAACCTGGTTCCCGCGGGGAAGTGGCCACTTTTCGGTTTGAACCTATACCCATCCTGCGACGTCTCAATCTTCATGAATTTGCGAAACGAGCTCAATAGAGTAAAATTTGTGGTACCTAAGTGGTTCTGGTCAGACTGTGTGGGCACAGTAGCGGTTAAGAACACAGAGTGCCTACCAAATAAATATATGAATAAAAACAAAAGTTTGATACGATACAGGATGGGTTTCAAAATGCATCAAAAAAATAAACCAGATTCCCACATCCCCGAGAGAACCAGGTTCTCGGAATGTCACGAAACCTGACGAACACCATTCAGATACCTCAAAATAGAATCTATTGAGCTCGTTTCGTGAAATCATGAAATTTGAGTCGACGGAAAATGGGTTTCAAATCACATAAAAGAGGGACCATCAGGGACCACCAAAAAGGGTAGAACCAGATTCCAGGGATATCACGTAACCTGACCAGCACCACTCAGGTACCTCAAATTAGACTCTATTGACCTCGTTCCACGAAACCATGAAGTTTGAGACGTCGCAAGACGGGTTTCGGATCAAATCGAAAAGTTGCCAATTCCCCAAGGGAACCAGGTTTCCGGCTTGCCACGGAACCTGACCAGCAGCACTCAGGTACCTCGAATTAGACTTTATTGAGCTCATTTCGCGAAATCATGAAGTTTGAGAGGTTGCAAGATGGGTTTCAGATCATATCAAAAAGTGGTATCTTCCCCGGGGAACTAGGTTCCTGGAATGGCACGCAACCTGACCAGCACCACTCAGGTACCTCAAATTAGACTCTTTTGAGCTCGTTTCGCAAAATCATGAAGTTTGAGACGTCGCAAGATGGGTTTCAGATCATATCAAAAAGTGGCCACTTTTCCGGGGGGACAAGGTCCCCGGAAAGCCGTTGAACCTGTCCAAACCCACCAAGGAACCTTGGAAGATGCACTATTGAACATGTCTCGTGATATCATAAAGTAGAACACATAATAAAATTAGTTTAACGATTTTTAACAAGGTCATTTGATTTGAGAAAAAAGGTGCCCCACTCGACTTACTTACTTTTACTTATGGATCCTGTACACCTCCGGTGATGCAAAGGGCCAACTTGAAAGATCTCCATCCTGAGCGACGTCCAGCTATCGCTTTAACCTGTTGCCAGGTTAGATTTCGGTCGACTTCTCTAATTTCTTTATTGAGGCTTTGCCGCCATGAGCCTCTGCTGCGATGTCCCGCTGGGTTCCAGTCAAATACTTGTTTACAGATTTCTTTTCCGCCCCTACGTAGAGCGTGGCCGACCCAGTCCCACTTCCAATCCCGAATTTCTGTTGCTATCGGCCTCTGGTGACAACGACGATGGAGCTCTTTATTGAGAACCAGTTGTGAGGCCACCAGGCCCGAATTATATACCGCAGGCATCTGTTAATGAACACCTGCAGCCGCTGAGTGTTCTCCACTGATACACACCATGTTTCGCTAGCATATAACAGCACAGATTTCACGTTAGAGTTGAAAATTCGTATTTTGGTGCGTTCACTTATCTGGCTGTTTTTCCAGATATTTCCTAAACTCGCAAAGGCCGCCCTTGCTCTCTATCCGTGCGCCTATGTCGATCTTGGTACCGCCGTCTGACGCCATCTGGCTACCCAGATATTGGAAGCTTTCAACATTCTCCACTGATTGCCCGGCTACTGTGAAACAGGAGACGTCACCGTGTTTACATCCAACGATTTGGTTTTGTTGACGTTGATGACTAAACCTGCCGAAGAGGAGCGCTCGACAAGGTCGTTGAGCTTGCTCTGTATATTAGAGCGCCGTTGCGCGAGGAGTGCAACGTCATCCGCCAATTCGAAGTCGTTTAGGTGCCCCATGGTTATAGGCTGCCATAACAGCCCGCGGTTTGATTCATGGTCAATCGCATCTACCAGAATCTCATCGATTACGATGAAGAACAGTAACGGTGATAGAACACATCCTTGCCTCACACCAGCTACGACCCGGATAGGGTCAGACAGGATCCCATTGTGCAGCAAAAAAGGCCTCGTACTGTGCTTCGATGAGGCCGATGATTTTCTCAGGAACCCCCTTGCGTCACAGGGCGCCCCACATATTCTCATGATTGAGTCGGTCGAAAGCTTTTTCGTAGTCAATGAATACCAAGTAAAGGGACTCTTGGAACTCGTTGACCTGCTCCAGAATTATGCGGACTAAGATACCTTGCATCCAGTCGACCGGGAAAGTTGCGGTGTCCCAGATATTACGAAATAAACGATGCAGTAGTTGAGCGGATGTCATGGGGTCAGCTTTGAGCATCTCGGCTGATATGCGGTCGACCCCTGGGGCTTTGATGGAGCTTCGGTATTGACGCGTGTTATACGTCGGATCCTAGGCAGATCATGCCGAGGTGGTGATGGCCTGGCTGGCACTTGAAAAACTTGTTCGAAGTGCTCGAACCAGCGTTTCAGCTGGTCAGTTGGGTCGGTCAATAACTGATCATTCGCGTCTTTCACAGGCATCGTTGCATTCATCTTCGCCCCGCTTAAGCGTCGTGAGATATCGTAGAGGAGGCGAATGTCCCCGGTTGCGGCGGCTCTCTCTGCTTCGTCGGCCAGAGAGTCTGCCCACGCTCGCTTGTCCCGTCGACATGAGCGTTTTACTTCCTTCTCAAGAGCCGCGTATCGTTGACGGGCTAAGACTTTGGCTCCTCTGGTTTTCGATCGCTCTATCGTGGCTTTGGCTTCTCTTCGCTCCTCTATCTTCCTCCAGGTCTCATCGGTGATCCATTGTTTTCTCTGGGTGCGCACTTCGCTCAGATTGTTCTCGCTGGTGGCGATGAAGGCATTCTTGATGGCGGTCCATTGGTCTTCCACGCTGACACCTTCCGGAATATCTGCAGCACGTGTCTTCAGTTCTTCAACGAAGGACCGTTTCACCGTGGCATCTTCCAGTCGGCGTGTGTTGAATCGTCGTCCAACTCTTTCCTCCTGCCGATGAATCCGCGCAATGCGCAGGCGTATTTCGCCGATAAGGAGGTGATAATCAGACACGATATCGGCACTACGTTTATTCCGTACATCAAGAAGGCTCCGTTTCCATTTTCGGCTGATGCAGATTTGGTCGATTTGATTTTCTGTAAAGCCGTCACGGGAGACCCACGCGACCTTGTGAACCGGTCGATGAGGGAAGAGCGATCCCCCGATCACCATGTCGTTATTACCACAAAATTATGCGAACAGCTCTCCGTTTTCGCTCATTTCTCCGAGACCATAGCGTCCCATAATGCGCTCATGGTTCGAGTTGTCGGATCCGATCTTCGCAATGAAGTCGCCCAAACAGATCTTGATATCACCCTTCGGAATTCTATCTACGACGGCATTGTGTTGACTGTAGAAGTTCTCTTTGTCTTGCAGATCGGCAGCATCGGTTGGCGCATAACATTGGATTGTAGTAAGGTTTCGGACCCGTGTTCTAAATCTGGCAACGATTATCCTTTCACTTATAGGTTCCCACTTCATAAGTGTGTGTGTGTGCCTGAGCGCTTAGTAGGAAGCCAACGCCACGATGCCAGGGAGCGTGTTCACCTCGTTAACCAGGAGTATAGCAGAACTTGTCCCGACGGCGTTCTGTGTTCTCCAAAGTTTGGCTAACGGACTGCACTCAGTCCCAGGATCTCAAGCTTCATGCGGCGTGCCTCATTGGCAAGTTGTGCCAATTTACCCTGCTGGGCTAGGGTTAAAACGTTCCATGTTCCTATTCGTGTCCGTTGTTTCGCGCTAAGAGTCTTCGCCGTAAAATCAGTCCGTATTCTTTCATTATCGGATTATCGAACAAATTGATGTTTCGGGAACAGTAGGTTGTTGGCCCAAGGTTCCCTATCCACCGGGATGGGGCTGCCATCTTAGGTATAGCTTCCGGGGAATAGCATTTCATACTCAGCCGCTGGATGCCAGAACAGACGCTGTTGGAGCCGCACCTCCTTGGTGGACAGACGCTCGATCAGTCGGGTCAAATTTGTTTAAAGTCCCACCCAACACCAGGACTAGGCTAGTGCGCTTTGAGCGGCACACGGTCGCTTCGATAGGGCCTGCTTGGGGACACATGCAGCTTTTTATAGAAGTTCAACAGAGCCCACTGTCGAACCCCACCACATCCTAGGCAGACCCCACAGGACGCACCCTCTCACTCTAACTGATGTCAGAAGGACAATAGTGCCCAGGCTGCACTACCAGCTGAGTACGCAACCCTTAGCTGGCGGTCAATTGTCATCGGAAGACCCGTGGAAGCGTGAGTATTGGAACTTGTGAGGACCAGAACTATGTTAGGCGCCCCTTCCCGGATGTCAACTCACCATTTCGCAGCCCACGATGAATTAAGGGAATAGGGTAAAAGACCCAATAGTGGAGGAACTAAGCACGTCCCAACACTAATTTCTCGATTACTTCTAATCTAATCTAATCCTCTTTTGTTACCTGAAATCAGTCCTCCAATTATTGATGTAGTGTTCCAATAGTTACGGTATTTTGTTTTTTTTTTTGTTGGGGCGTAGAACCACTGCGTCCATTGAGTTGAACTTTGGACGCAGTGGTTCTACGCCCCAACAAAAAAAAAACAAAATACCGTAACTATTGGAACACTGCATCAAACGGTATTTTGTTATTCCTATTCCTATAGTTGCAAATCCCATAGGTTTTATATGTGATTCGCATATATTGGAACAGTACCTGTAACTATTGGCGCAAAGGAGAGAATAAAATAAGATATTTTAAAAATACTTTACCAGTTTAAATGAAATTCCCACGTTGTTTTTGTCTCTATCGTGTTATGACACGTCAACTAATTGATCGGTAATGTGGGTTACTGCGTTTCAAGTCAAGACTTGCGCTGCAAGTCATACAGTCGTGAGGTGTGGACGTCTTTTCGGTACGGTCCGCAATTTAAATTGTATATATATATATATATATATATATATATATATATATATTTGCCTTTCTCGTATACAAAGTATACGTAAAGGCTATATGTTCGCTCCAAAAACAAACTTTTTATAGGAGGCTCGGAGACCCATAGTGTTACGACGAATCGAGGTGATGTCTGTGTGTGTGTATGTGTGTGTGTGTGTGTGTGTGTATGTGTGTGTGTGTATGTGTGTGTATGTGCGCAAAAAGTCTAGCCAACTTTTCAGGCACTTATCCCTAACCGATTTGCAACAAGTTGCAACAAGTTGCATTCGACGCAGAATCCTGTCCCATTGTTTCCTATTGAAAATTGGCCGGATCGGACTATGGGCTCAGAAGTTATGGTTAAAATACTTTTTTTAGGCAAAAACGAGTGGAAAAGTCTAGCCCATTTTTTAGGCACTTACCCCTAACCGATTTGCTCGCAACAAGTTGCATTCGACGCAGAATCCTGTCCCATTGTTTCCTATTGAAAATTGGATAGGACTATGGGCTCAGAAGTTATGGCCAAAATACTTTTTTTTTCATACCAAAAGTGCGTAGAAATTACTCACTCGAAAAAAACGAGAAAGGCACCATCATCGCAAGTTGGATTAATCTGGTTTTTTACCTCTACGACGCAACCGCGTTTGTGCGCTTCTCGTGCTTCGCTAGTAACTGTTTAAGTTTCCTTTTTATAACTATACATAAGTTTTTGTCGCGCGCGAATCATCGAACCAACTGTGTCGTGAGAAATTTATTTTCTTCTAAAATCATGCCGTGTGGTGTTAAATCGTGCAACATAAACGACGATCGTTACTTGTGGAAATGCGAGTACTGCAATAAGCGATTCCATGCAGCCTGTATCGGAGTTCAACGACATCGGGAAGAACTTATCACTGCGTTTGTCGCTCCTTTATGTGCTCCAGGACATTCTAAGGAAAGAGGCCGACGTGCGCATAATGCTACATCAGCAGGAAGAGCTTATAAAGGCTATTCGTACACAAACGGACGCGAACCATCGTATTATGGCTGACCTGAAGAACTTTTCTTCAGTGTCATTGCTATTTGAAAACATTGAGCACCTGCCCAATGATGTTAAAACCGTACTGGCTACGACCAACCAAAACAACGAACGCTTATGCATTTCGCCAAATGAACTAATGAAGTCGTGTGACTCACGTGCAACTTCGACAATTGCCGACATTTGCAAATCGAATACGGCATTGTCACAAAAAATTCACCATCTTTGTGACGAGAGGCTTATTTGCCTACAAAATGACGTGGCTCTTTTAACAAAAAGAACTAAACCCAATGAGACCACCCATCGTTCGTCTGACGCAACAATCTACGGAAGGGACGGGCGGTTCCTAAAAGCCAGACTACGTGACCCTACCATCATGAGGGTAGTTCGGTTGTATCTTGCGTACATGAAAGACCAGCCGTCAAATGTATGCATTGATGGACTGACGCCAAACAGCATCAAGATGCTCCTTGCATCTGAAGGACTATCATCGTCTCCTGAACATCTTCATCGCATATTCACCGAAGTACATCGCGAATATGAAGTTGAGCCAGTTGAAGCCGCAGCAGACCTGCAGTCTTATCGCCAATACCTTTCGAGTGAACGGACACATCGCTTGCAACAGCTAAGGAGAGCTCAACCAGGTTCCACTCTCCTTCCTTCAGAAATTTTCGCAAGTAAGGACGCCTTCTTCGACTGAAGTAAGTAGCACTATTTCATTGACCGACGGGCTGCCAAAAACTTCTTCAGAATTTAAACAGAATGTGACTGAAATTTCGATATATTGTCAAAATTTCAATCGCATGAAAAGTCCAACTGAAATTTGTAAAAACATTTTGAGCACGTCTTTTTCGGCCATTTTGGCTACCGAAACTAGCTGGGATGAAAGGATTTGGAAGGGTCTTTAATGTATTTCGAAACGACAGAAATTTTCATGAGTCCAATAGAAAATCAGGTGGGGGAGTTCTTGTAGCTATTTCGACTACCTTTAATTCAGAAATGATTCCTACATCTAAATTTAAAGAATTTGAGCATGTTTGGGTGAAATCATACATCGCAGGTGAAACACACGTGTTTGCCTCGGTGTATTTTCCACCTGACCATGCTCATAAAAGCACGTATGAAAGTTTTTTCCAATGTGCTGAACAAATTTTATCACAACTCCCTCCAGAGGTTAAAGTTCACATCTATGGTGACTTTAACCAACGCAATGCCGATTTCATTCTGGACTCTGAAAATGAAAGTATTCTACTCCCAGTCGTTGGGGACAATGAAACATTGCAATTTATTTTCGATTCAACCTCTAAATTTGGGCTCAATCAAATTAACCATTTTAAAAACAGACAGCAATGCTATTTGGATTTTTTTTAACTAACGTATATGAAGATTTCTGTGTGACTGAATCATTGTGGAAACCATTGGGGAAAATGAAGCGTTTCACACAGCAATCGAATATTCTTTAATCATTCACGCCCACCAAAGAACCAACGACTATGAGTACGAGGAAGTCTTCCAATACCATTCAGCAGACTATGAAAGAATTAAACTAAGATTCTTCTTCTTCTTCTTCTTCTTCTTACTGGCATTACATCCCCACACTGGGACAAAGCCGCCTCGCAGCTTAGTGTTCATTAAGCACTTCCACAGTTATTAACTGCGAGGTTTCTAAGCCAGGTTACCATTTTTGCATTCGTATATCATGAGGCTAACACGATGATACTTTTATGCCCAGGGATGACGAGACAATTTCAATCCGAAAATTGTCTAGAGCGGCACCGGAATCGAACCCAGCCACCCTCAGGTCTTGCTTTGTAGCCGCGCGTCTTTCCGCACGGCTAAGGAGGGCCCTGATTAAATAGTATTAATTGGCAGTCAATTATAAGGAATGAAGGAAACATCGATACTGCTGCATACACTTTTAACGAAACTTTACAGCAAATAATTGAACAAGAAATTCCACTTAAGAAAAACGACGACAAAGAAATACAAAAGTCCAAGCTGGTAAAACAGTCAAATCATAAATTTGAAAAATCGCAAACAAAAAGCACATAAAATCTATAAGAAAGAAGAGAGTGATCAAAACTTAGCGAAATATTTGAAAATCTGCGATCAATTGAATGTAGCTATCAGTAATGAACTTGAAAAATATAATTCAAAAACTGAGCTTGAAATAAAGAACTTTTTCAATTACGTAAAAACAAAATTAAAATCAGACAATTTTCCATCTGTAATGCACCTCGACGAAAATGTTGGCGATAGCTCGGAAAAAAACTGTAATTTATTTGCCAATTTTTTCCAAGACATCTATACTACATTTTCGGAAGAAGATCGCGATCGCGATTATTTTGCGTTTTATCCAGAATTTTTCAGAGATGTTGGTGTAAATCAAATTCAAGTCCAGGAAATTTTCGACGCTCTAATGAACTTGGATGCTTCGAAGGGACCTGGCCCTGACACGATTCCACCAGTATTTATTAAAAAAAATAGCAAAAGAACTCACTACTCCTCTATATTGGCTTTTCAATAAGTCTCTGGAATCTGGAATCTTCCCAAAAATATGGAAAAGCTCTTTTCTAGTACCAATATTTAAATCTGGTCGAAAATCAGACGTACGTAATTATCGTGGCATAGCCCTTATCTCTTGCATTCCAAAACTTTTCGAGGCAATTGTCAACGAGAAGCTATTTTTGCAAATCAAAACAGAGTAACTGACACACACAACACGGCTTTTTTAAAGGTCGCTCGACCTCAACAAATCTGCTTCAATTCGTAGATTTTTCATTGAATGCAATGGATAACGGCAACCATGTACAAGCTCTATATACGGCCTTTAGCAAGGCATTCGATCGCATTGATATACCGATGCTGCTTTTTAAACTACACAAAATTGGAATTGAACCACGACTCCTGAAATGGCTTGAATCATACCTAACTGACCGCCAACAAATTATCAAATTTAATGGACACAAATCAAAACCAATTCAAGTCACTTCGGGAGTCCCTCAAGGCCCTCATTTGGGCCCTCTTCTTTTTATCTTGTACGTAAACGACATTTCCTTCATTCTGAAAAACATTAAAGTGTTAATTTATGCCGATGACATGAAGCTCTTTATGGAAATAAGAAATGAAATCAATGTATTCTGCAATGAAATAGACAAATTCTACATATGGTGCAAGAAAAGCCTATTAGAACTGAATGTAAAGAAATGCAACTTAATATCATTTAGCAGAAAAAGAACGATACCAAACATTTCAATCGCATTAGGAAATCAGAATGTGGAAAAATGTGAAAGAGTAAGGGACTAGGGTTCATAAAGCGTTTCTGCTATAACTTTCATGACCCATATACAATTAAAACACTTTATGTAGCTTATGTTAGATCAATAATGGAATATTGCAGTATTGTATGGTCTCCTTTCTCAATCACGCACGAAGAGAGATAAGAATCTGTACAAAAGCAATTTTTACTATTTGCTCTTCGTAAATTAGGCTGGACATCATTTCCACTCCCATCATACAAAGCACGCTGCATGCTTATTGACATACAGACTTTGAAAGAGCGGCGTGAAATAGCAATGGTTTCCTTCGTAAATGATATCGTTTCGCAACGTGTTGATTCACCTGAAATCTTATCAAAATTAAACTTTTATATTCCTTCAAGGCAACTTCGTAATCGTACCTTATTTATAACAAACTATCATCGAACAAATTATGCCAAATTTGGACCTTTGAATCGAATAATGAACATTTACAATCAACACTGCGAAGCTATCGACTTTACAATGTCTCGGCAAAAACTTAAAACATATTTTAATAGAATTCGAAATCGCAACACATAAGACAAAAGATATAACATTTTTTATCTGTACTATTTAATCTCTACTTATTTTTTTTTTATAAATATATGGTAAATACTTCACAATTTATGTATATTAGCATTAAGAAATGAAAAATTATGTATATTTATATGTACTAGTCTACGACGGTTGACGAAATAAATAAATAAATAAATAAATTTGTTAATTTCCTGTAAATCGTACTACCGCAACTATAGGAACACCCACGACCATCGGAACTTTTACCCTAAGATTAATTTTTCGACTAGTCAATCTTTTTTGCATATATCTATTAAAATAATTTAGAATTTTTATTTTTAAAATAAAGCACACCATCCTTCCACGACTGCCTTTCATGCGAAATTGATCAAAGAATCCATGATTCTTTCATTTGGTCGTCTGGGACAGAAAAAGGCGCTTTGCTCTCTGTCTAATGATAATCAAGACCTTTTGCAGTACTGGTCGTGATATCCCACAGATTGTAACTAGAAAGAATCATGATAATTGAACTAAAAATACCTGAGATATATCGGTGCAAAGTTGCCGTTCCACGCTTTCTGCAGGGGTTGGTATTTGCAGTGTTAATATCATTGATTCTTCTTCTTGTTCTTATTGGCATTACATCCCCACACTGGGACTGAACCGCCTCGCAGCTTAGTGTTCATTAAGCACTTCCACAGTTATTAACTGCGAGGTTTCTAAGCCAGGTTACAATTTTTGCATTTTATGCCCAGGGAAGTCGAGACAATTTCCAATCCGAATAATGCCTAGACCGGCACCGGGAATCGAACCCAGCCACCCTCAGCATGGTCTTGCTTTATAGCCGCGCGTCTTACCGCACGGTTAAGGTGGGGCCCTGCGTATATATAAAAATGAAAGGGTATGTGTTCGTATCCGCATAACTCGAAAACGGCTGGATGGATTTTTTTCATTTCTTCAGCAGAAACATTCGTTCAGGTTCCGACGGGTTTATATGATATTTCCTAACGCGAAAATTACGAGTAAAGTTGAGCAAACCGTGAAAAACTAAAATTGTGATTCCTATGCGAATTTTGCATGGGCAGTTCGGAACGCACATTCTCGCCTACTGTGCAGGACAACGTCTGCCGGGTCAACTAGTTATATATATATATTAGGGTGGCTCAAAAAACACTTTTTCAAATTTTTTGATGGGCCGCCCTCTTATTCGGTTCTATTTGATGCCCTGATGCTCTGGACAAAATTTCAGCCAAATCGGCCAACGTTTGGGCAGTGCTAAACTCGTTGGAAGTTTATATGGAAAAATGTATGCAGAAACATAAAAAAACAGTGATTTGCAGTTGGACGGCACAATTTACGATCAAGAACCATGATACTCATTCAGTTATTGTAAAATAACGTACAGAATGTTATGCTGAAAACCGCGAGAAGATTAGAGTTTATTACGCAAAGATATTAGCATTTTACTGGAGTGTTGTAGGGTGAATTTATTTCTTTTCAAAGGTAAAAGAAACGAAATTTGCTCAAACCCCACTGCAGAGCAATGCTAATAACTCAGCCGGGCAAACTCGTATCTTCTCGCGGTTTTCTGCATAACATTCTGCATTAAATTCTCCAAGATCTGAATGAGTATCATAGTTCTTCATCGTAAGTTGTGTAGTCCAGCTTCAATTTACTGTTTTTCGATGTTTCTCCATACATTTTCCCATATAGACTTCCAACGAGTTTAGAACCGCCCAAACGTTGACCGATCTCACTGAAATTTTGTCCAGATTATCAGGGCATAAAATAGAACCGAATAAGAGGGCGGCCCATCAAAAACCAACAAAGAAAAAAGTTTTTCCCATACTAATTTGAGCCCCCCTAATATATATATATATATATATATATATATATATATATATATATATATATATATATATATATATATATATATATATATATATATATATATATATATATATATATATATATATATATATATATATATATATATGTATATATACATTGATATCATTGATATCAGCCACTTTTTAAAATCTATCCAGTTTTCCGCGAGGGATAATGGCTGCCAGCTTACCTGCGGGTTAGTCTCTGATTTGACGTTTGTGGCGGTCAACTGCACCCACCGTTCGAGCATTTTGATCAATGTGGTATTTAAGAAGGCTTGAATTCACTTAATCAGCACCTTCTTATATGCCACAATGGTCAGAATGCTCAGAGCGGTAGGTGCAGTTGATCTCCACAAACGTCAAATCAGAGACTAACCCGCAGGCAAGCTGGCGGCCATTACCGCTCGCGGAAAACTGGATATATGGGCTGCCTCCTCTTAGTGAGCCTACGTCAAATCGAGCATCATTCGCCAGCTGCATAAACCATCGTGTATACGGCCTACCACAAAGCCTATGGCATCTTCCGTGTTATGTACTATTTCTATTTTAACTGCTCTTGATGCTCTTTCGACATACGTATAAAATTGTAAAATAAAATAGTAAAATATCCAACCCATCGCTGTCTGCCGTATAGTACACATTTATTGTTTAAAAAATAATTTCCTTTTTTTTACAAAAATGATCCGAATCGCAGATTTTCAGCCATAAGTAGCTGGATTTAGTTTTATTGGCTTCTGAGAAGTCCAGAGAAAGTCGTAGTGGTACTCCCTTGGCGAAACTTTGAGAAACTTTTTTTTTGTATGGAACATTTTATATGAATAAGACAATATTTTCTCATCGGACCTTATTAGGATGTTTCCCTATTTTGACCTATTTTTGCTGAAATGCGCCCATTCTTAGAAAGTCTATGAAACAAGGTTTCAGAAGAAAAAATATGTTAAGCTCTTCGTCGAGTCAAGTACAAGAAACTGAAGACGGCCTCACAGTTGAGGTCGAAATACGTATCTGCAAAGATAAGAAAACGTAGTGGAATTAAATGGAGAGTACTAAACTCGTCTTAGACGGTTGAAGGTTTCGGAAACTTTTTAAAGTATTGGAAAAATATACTGTAGCCGAAGATATTGAAAGTTGAACAATGCATTGGTTTTTCGAAAACTAAAAACACTCTGGTTCTAGGTTTAGAATGTTGATATTCTGGGGTTTAATGCTCCAAAGCATTGGCTTTTAGTAGGTCAACTTGAATTACGAATTGGAGAAATTCGATTTTGGACTTTCGACCACCTGATTACCCATAGTGCAGTCCTATTCCTATTGAGGATTATTCACAGTGAGAATTGAGAAATAAGAGTGAGAAGTGAGATGTTAGAAGTGAAAGGCCTCACTCTCGCTTATCATTTCTCATTTTTATTCTTCTCACCTTTCAACGTGGCTGATAAACGTGTTCGGCGTTTTCGGCAACATTTTTTGCCAAATAACCCTTTCTGCCTCCAGAGGTGAACCAGCCAAGGGCTGAAAGCCTATTTAATAAAGAAGAAAAAAAAACTTTTTCTACCGAACGATGTTTTCGAATAAATGACTAATTCGACAAAATGACCTATTTGGCCGTACGACCCGTTCCGCCAAATGACATTAATGGTAAATTCGGCCCAACATCTTTTTGCCTAATGACATTCGACCAAACGGCCCATTCCTGTAATTCCTATACGGTTTTTCTCTGGTTGAGGAAAAATCATAACTTCCAGAAGAAGAATTGAAATGTATGAACTATCAATAACTTAAACTTATAATAACAATCAGGATGATAGTGTTAATCAAACACGGATTACCTAAGTAGTTCAAGAGATGAATGCATGCATGCATTAGAAAATCAGCCAATAAAAAACAATTATTGATTTTCATTAATCCATACCGGTGTAGTGATCTTGCTATTGAAATTGAAATTGACTTCTAAAGAATTTCTACTCACTACTAAGCAAGCTCTAACAAATTTATATATGACTTTTTCTCAAAGTTTACATGCTAGAAAAACTTTTATAGTTTAATTGCGCTTCATTCCACTGTGTAGAAATCCCAACCCAGACTAACTCGACCGCCCGGTTGCTGTTCGTGTTGGCACTGCGCCAAGAATGCGTCGTGGCTCTTGTCAGTTTGGAGATCTTGCTTATTGACCAGTGCATTCCACAATGCACTCTCAACTTCGACCAAGCGATGCGCAACTAGCGAGGAGCGATCGGCGAAAATTAGCCAATTATGTTGAGCCGTTGGGGTGTGATTTTTCTATTCGTCGTCGTGACGGACCGAGGCCGGTACCGAGCAAGCGAGCGAGCGTGGAGTGCATTCCCATTCCCATTCAGTTCGAAGCCCTTGGAACGCGATGACACCTTACTACAGCGCAAAGTAATGAATCGGATAGTCGATGACAGCAGTTTTGGTTGCATTTTTGTTTTGATGGTAGACTTTACGACTGCACGGTTGGTTCGTCTCAAATTGTCCGATCGAGAAGTATGAAACTGAATTGAAAAATGGGACATTGACATATTTAAGGTTACGGATCAAGTATAACAAAAAAAGCATGGCATTTCAATAAGTCACAAATCAGAAGGGTTGAAAACCAAAGAGGAATTTTCATTTAAAACGAACGATAAATTGTAAAGTAGTTCATAATAATGATTGCCATAAATATTAAAAGTCTATTTTCATTCCCGCCATAAATACCCATTCAAATTTCTCTTTTAACGAGCGCTTCCCATGTGTCCCACATTCTTTTCGCAGAGCAGTATATTCAGAAGTGGTTTACGTCCCAAAACACCCCAACAGCGGAGCAAGCCAAGGCCCCAATGAACACGGGCCGATTAAGTCGTCAAACATCGCGCCACTTTAGAACGAAGAGCCATATGCGCGAGATAAGCCGCAAGTTGGCAAAGCGGAACGAGAGTCTGCTTTACATCAACTGCGATGATGCTTCTACAAGCGAATACGCGTCTGTCGAACGAAGTGCTCTCTTCTTGTCTTAAAGGGGATCACCCGTAGTGAGAAGCAATTTTCACCTGCCATCATACGGCGTCAGATCAAGAAGTGAGTTGAGCGATCCTCCTCATCTGGTGTTGGATCACTCGCGCGGGTCGTTCTTTTCTTCGTCACTATGAAACGACGAGCAGCCAGTGGTAGGCTTTTAGACGACAATGAAATGCATCAGTCTAGAAGAAGATTTCTATTTTATTTTACATATTTAAATAGTTCGCATAAATTCGTGGCAGATAATTAGGCAGTTATCATTTAAGTAATAAAATGAAGCACATTTCACAAACAAGTCAACACGTCCATGTTAATGTTTAAATCGACAGTTTGAAGCGAATCCACATGTGAATATTGTCAAGATACATAATTTAGCAGACGTTCATAAGTTTTTGCTTGTCCAGTATATGTTTTGCCTTCACGCTCTAAAGCAAAACGTAATTTTGAGACTCCTGAAATAATACACAGGGTGAACACAGGAGTCGGGTTTTACGCGGGGAATGCGTACCGCGTGATAAAAATTGTTCAAATCCGAAAATCCGTTAGTGGGCTTCATGGCCCGTCAATCGTCTGAGCACGTGTACATGCTGTGAAGTGTGGGTTCAATTCCTGTCCAAGTAAGTTCTCCGGGTGTTGTGTAAATGTCCTGTCCGTTGTCTATTGCTAGGTGTAATGTGTTCATTATGTACGACCTTTGGTCGAAGGCGGTGATTCTGTCTTCTTAAAAAGCGACCCCAGTGTATTTGGAAACCTGGAAAATTCAAAGCGCCTCCAATGGATACCATGGGACATCGAAATCCGTACACTTAAGCACCTAAGTGTATGAAAAAGTCATTAGAAAATTGGAATCGATTGTAAATAAAACGTTTGTCATTGACACAGGCGCATGAAGGCTTCTACTTTTGAAATG
Organism: Armigeres subalbatus; assembly: GCF_024139115.2. Classification (NCBI taxonomy): domain Eukaryota; kingdom Metazoa; phylum Arthropoda; class Insecta; order Diptera; family Culicidae; genus Armigeres; species Armigeres subalbatus. The sequence goes on from NC_085139.1 coordinate 260,109,618, forward strand.
TTTCACATTTACTCATGAAAAATTAAGACAAACATGATAAAATAATGAATTAAATCCACTACTACTGACTCGAAATCCGTCCACGTACAGCTATTTCTTAACTAAATATTTAAATTGAAACAGTCTGATTGACTAATCTACCACTGTAACTAGTTCGATATGCACCTTGACAAGCGATCCCTTCGATTTGTATTCCGCTTATCTTATGTAATGATTTGCAATTAGCAATTAAAACACAGTTACTTTTGGTGCAATTATGCTCTACCCGAAAACAAAATGGCGGCACAAACTCCGCGGTTGGTGGGTGGAGATTTGTTTTTGATTTTTGTGGTTTTAATTTCAAAGCCTACTTTCCAATTCTATGCCCTAAAAGCTTACTGTCAAGTATTTGAACAGGATATGATTAATTATTCCTACATTAATTACCTTTAACTTGGGTGGTCGGTATTAGTCATTTTTGACAAATACCGGTATTCGATATTTGGTGGAGTCAATACCGGTAATACCGGTATTTGTGAAAATTTTAGGAAATAAAATAAAATTTATGATTTGGACTATGGGGTGAAAAACAATATTTTTTGACAAACTTTAAATGTTGAAATCATTGCTTGTTGAGCTGGGCAAAGTGAAATTTAAGTAGACATAACATATTGAGTATTTCATCTCCCATCAGCATAGGATTTTGTTGAACATGTTGCTAGCTGCGGAAAATGTCCTCTCTGGCTCAACCGAAGTTGGACGAAACATTCCAAGTGCGTCTAAAATCAGTATCAAGTATTTGCTTTTAATCCCTTCAGGTAGGGGTATTTCTTAAAGATTGCTTGCAAGGACTCTGGAGTCAAAGTACCTAGTTGCCACCGGCAGCGCAAGTGTTTTGCTCTGACACAGTCTCTTCACGAGTTGTTCTTTAACCGATAAATCAGAAAAATCATTCATTGAGGCATCTTCTTCGTACCGATCGTCAGGTGTGGTAGTTGTTGTCGGTCGTTGTCTCAACTTCAACTATCGCATCGGGAATCATTAGAAGCTTCAAGATCTCGTCCGCTTGCTTAATCAAAATTGCTCTGAGTAGCTCTGTATGTCTTGAAGAAAACGTCAAAATCGTTTCTGATCAATTGATTTACGGCAGATTATTCAAAAAATAATTGCTCCAACATTAACTAGAGCGAAACGTCGGCTTCAACTGCAGAACTCGCGGCAGAGTAGTTCCACAGCAGGTTGAACAGATTCGAGGGCATGAGTTATTTTACCTACTGTCTAAAAATCATCATCACTGAAGTTGAATTACGATTGAAGCTTCAAATCGATCATAATTTTCGAACGAGTCCCTTGAACTGATAAAACCGTTTGAACATGGTTAACATGCTATTCCAGCGTGTCTGGGTATCAGCCACTAATACAAGTTCTTTTCCGAATTCAGAACGGACTTATTTTTGCAGCAAATCATTTTTCATAGGTGATATCCGGAAGAGAACTACTACGGCACGTACCTTCTTCACAATTTCATATATGTCAGAAATTTCTCGACGATGTAAACAATGTTCATTAAAGAAAAAAGATATTTCTCGCTTAACTTTTCAAAGGACCTAAGTAACATTTTTTCGTGAATTAATTTGAATAAGCTTAATCAACAGAACAACATGAAAGCTTTTGATTGCAGTACTCAATTTAATTCATGAAAAATGTTACTTAGGACCTTTTGAAAAGTTAAGCGACATTTGACAGATGGCTAAGAGAATAAAGCAACACGTATGATTATTGACGATGATGATTGATTTTAGCTGTAGCGTGAACGTCGTCAATGTTGCTTACTTGTGCAAAGGTTCATTCAATTGATGTAAGTGTCTGTTGTACGGTGAGTCTTTACTGTCTGTAACCGCATATTGGTACCATCTTTGCTGGATTTCCTATCTATATGGGACAGATATGTGATTACAGGCTGTTTGACGGATATATGTAGGTGAAAACTTCATGGCATCACTGCCGCATTAGACTGGCCCAAAATGCATGAAATCCTGAATTTCAAACGTTGCACCCTTAAATGACAGTTTGGGGGTCCCAGAAGCTCCCCTGAAAATTTCTGCTCATTCGGTCCAGTGGTTGCGCAAATGGCTCAAAGTTTGTATGGGAAGAGTGATCCAAATGTATGGAGAAACGAAACCGTTTCAGTTTTTCGCTTCTAGGTGGCGCTGTAGTCGACGGATTTCTGTTGTGGACAAAATGTAGAACCTTTTTTATGTAAGGAAGCGACTGGTGAAGACCGGATGTAAATCCCTTTGAAATTGGCCAAGTTATAAGCATCCAAAGTCGAGGGTGTCGAGCGTGTCCCCCAGGGGTGTTTAAAATGAGAACAACGTACCACCGACCATTGCGGCGGCGATGCAGGCGTATTCGGTGCCGTGCGAAATTAAATGCATGATTATCACGCAATCTCGCGAATTTATATCCGATTGGTAAGTACTTTCCGTACTCTGTGCAGTAGTGTAGCTAAAGAGGGAGGGGGTGAATAAGGGGGGGCAAGGGGGGTGGATCTATTTATTTTTTTTAGTTGTAAAACACATCCGGGATATTGTTCGATGTTTAATCTCGCAATTTTCTGGCGTTGTTTTATCTTCGAGCTAACACGCTAAAACAATTACTCAAAATTGACATAAATTGAAGAACTCAAAATTTGGTGAAGTTTGGTTTATACTATAGTTTAGAGTTCAATTTTCGAAGCGTGAATGTAAATACACGAAATCAATTAAGTACTTCTTCCATTTATTGTGTTAGCCTCAAATAAAAATATACAGCCATCCAGTTCCAACATTATTGATATGATCCCTCAAAATTACCGTATATTTGGTAGGATCGTTCCTTATAGAACAATATTGGACCCATTTTATAATTTCCCCTTTATGGTGACCTATTTCAATATAGGGTATTCAGAAAAATCAATCATTTCAGGAATTTAAATTTTTCATAAAATTGTTACTCCCAAATCATTAGGCCTATTTGTTGTATTAACAAATCAAATAAAAGCTCTTTATTTCTACAGGTATACCTCGATATAACGTAACTAATTTTTCACTCTTTAAATTGTTGTATCTCCAAAACCACTGGTCCTGCAAGAAAAATGTGCTTCTTGCTTTTGTGACGTGATATTTGATCGTGCAAGTGGAATACACAAAATGGATTCAAAATCTAAGGAAGAATTAAGTATGGAACTTGTTGTCCCAATTGAAAGTTTTAAAGGTGTAAAGTTGCCTTCAAACGGTGATGTGCTTGGTCGGATGCGTTTCATAATGAAAAATCAACACTTGAATATAAAACCAGCTGCTAAAACTGTAGTAACTGAACTTCATTTTTTTTGGGAGAAATATAGAATTCCTCTAATGCAACACTACAATGCTGAATGTTAAGCTCCTAAAATTGTTTAACAAAATGCGAGCAATTATCAAAAAATCTTCTCACGCGGGAGATAAACAGAAAGCGCAAGAGTCTAGTTTCATTAATAATTTGGATCGTTTGTTTTACATTGCTCGACGAAATGCATTAAATTTGATTTAAAACGATAAGGATAAACAGTTCCTTATTATGCAAAGGGAAGTTGAAACGCCTGGATCTGCCTTTGCGAGAGTTAAAAAAGGCAAAATCGAAGAAGAACCAACAACGGAACCTGAGCCTTCCTTGGAATCTCAATCAGCTACCATCGTTTTTACTATTGATGGAGGAGGTAAGAATATAGGTAATCAAATAAGATGGTAACTTCTACTATATGTCAAAATTTTTATGTCTTGCTTCCAGATGAGAAACCCTCCACTAGTAGAGCGTTTTCCGAGCGAAGTAAATCAAAAATAATGACTCCTATAATAGCTGCCACCCTAGACCGTATTAGACTAAGCGACCGAAATGCAAAGTATGTTATTTTTGCGATTTTAACAAGTGCTGGACTAAACTTAGGTAAGTTCTCCTTAACAGTACTTTTGTTGAGTACTTGAGTTTAATTTTATTATATTGATAGTATCTTGTAACTAAAACAAAATCTTTATCAACTTTATCTATTTTTCAGACGATTTTACCGTTAGCAAACAAACGCAAACAAACTTAGCAAACAATCTCAAGGGCCCGTGCAGAATATCGCGAAGAGATTGCTCAAAATATCCAAAGCAATTTTGATCTAAATGGACCACTTGTTGTACATTGGGACGAAAAGCTGCTTCAAGATCTCACAGGTAATATAATTGAGAATTTTTTATAGCATTGAAATCTGTTATTCTGTGTTATGAATTTTGGATATCTAGCATGATTTGAAGTAATCGATAGGTTTTTTTGTTATTTGAAATTTCTTTCCTACTATTTTAGATTACACTTGGTAATATGTGTTTTTTTTTTAAAGAAGCTATTTATAACATATTTTTAACTTTTTTTAAAATAATCTATCTGATTTTTTTTCTTTTCAGGTACTGACAAAGTAGAAAGATTGCCAGTTTTGGTATCTTCTGGAGCAAATGTTCAGCTGCTTGGAGTCCCAAAATTGTCTTCTGGAACTGGTGAAAGACAGGCAAACGAAGTTTGCAAATTGATGAATGCATGGGAACTAAGCGATCGCATCTGTGCAATGGGATTTTATACAACAGCAGCAAATACAGGAATCAAAAAAGGCGCTTGTACCCTAATCGAGAAGCAGAGATCTTTTATGGCTGGCGTGTAATAATCATATTGCCGAAGTTTTGATGACAGCAGCTTGGGAAAAACTATTTCCTTCAAAAGGCCCTTCTTCAAGTATTTTTATAAAATTTAAATCAGCATGGCCTACTATGGATCAATCCTTTGATGAAAATATGGTAGACGAAAATATTATTGAGATCCTTGCTGATGAAACACAACATTTGATTGAAACCAACTCAATATTCAACAGCAACGACAAGACTATAAAGAGTTGCTAAATTTATCTTTAGCATTTCATGGTGTGAAAAGAATAAAATTTTCGCCACCAGGAGCACATAGCAATGCCAGATGGATGGCGAAAGCAATATATTGTCCTAAAATATGGCTGTTTAGAAGCCAATTTGACATGACCGATGATGAAAGGCGTAAAATTCCAGTAATGTGTGCTTTTATTTTACGAGTTTACATTTGGTCTTGGTTTAAAGCTCCTTTACCCTCATCAGCAGCACGAAATGATCTAAACCTGGCAAAAAAATTGATAACTTTACGAGATGCTTTCCCTGATCAATCAAGAAATGTGTATATGGCTGCGGCTTCAAGATTTGCAAATCATCTATGGTACTTGAGTGAAGAACTAGTCGCTCTGGCTTTTTTCGACCCAGAAATATATACTGATGAGAGAAAAGAAATGGCACACAATTTAAAATCTTGTAAGGGTGATGAAGTAAGAAAAATAAAATTGAAAGTATCTACGATCGATAAGTTGACTTCTTGTACGCTTTCGGATTTTGTTTCTCAAAATATGATTTGTTTTTAAATTTCTGGAATACCTGAAAATTTTCTCAAAGAAGATCCTAGTCAGGCTTGTAAAATGTCATCTGCATGTCATTTGACTAATTTGTTCATAACTTTCTTTAGAAGTCAAATCTATTCCATAATTTTAGATGTACTCATTACGCTTGAGTAGGGCTATAATTTTGTCCAAGGGTACATTGCTCTAAATATAACATCTGAGGCTGGAGAGTGAAAACTCTCCAAAATGTCACGTGTCATTTGACATAATGTCATTTGAATGACATTTTGCCTCCCGCGCCCCAGATTACATATTTACACCTATGTCTTGTTTGACAAAGTTGTAGGCACATTTAAGCGCTATAAGTTCGTCATACGTCATGAATTGATAGCTACCTTCTGGAAAAAGTTCTGGGAAAATTATACAAACGAATGCAAATGACATTTTACAACACTGATCCTAGTATATGGGATGAATTGGAAGAATTTGTTGAAAGTAGAAATAAAATTAATTCATTTTTGGTAGTGAATGACTGTGCTGAAAGAGGAGTTAAACTAGTTCAAGATTTTTTGTGGAAAACTGACAAAAAATGAAGAACAGCTTCAATATCTTCTCAAAGTTGTACAACAACATAGGCAAAATTTTCCAGGCTGCACTCACTCTGTTATAAAGGAAGGCCTAGCAGTTGAAATAAATAATTAATATAGGTATAAGCGTTGTTTGTTGATAACTTTGTAGTTTTATACAGTTAATAAATTATGCTATAAACATTAAAACTGTTGTTTGAAAAATATATAACTTATATAATATCCCAGGTCTCTCTCTCTTTCTGTCCTTCTGTCCCTCTGTCTGTATCGATTATATCATATCCTTCTAAAATTGATGCAACGGGCATCACGATGTCCGAAAACAACTCGTTACAAATATTTCATGAATTTTGTCTCCCCTTAAAAACTTCAGCTCGTTGGCTTCATTGGTATGTCACCCCCTCCCTCTCTAGCTACACTACTGTACAGAGCATGGAAAGTATTAACCAATCGGATAAAAATTCGCGAGATTGCGTGATAATCATGCATTTAATTTCGCACGGCACCGAATACGCCTGCATCGCCGCCGCAATGGTCGGTGGTACGTTGATCTCATTTTAAACACCCCTGGGGGACACGCTCGACACCCTCGACTTTGGATGCTTATAACTTTGCCAATTTCAAAGGGATTTACATCCGGTCTTCACCAGTCGCTTCCTTATATAAAAACCCTGATTTATCCACCTAGCGGTGATGGTGCCTTTCTCGTGCATTATAAAAAAAGTATTTTGGCCATTACTCTAGAGCCCATAGTCCGATTTAGACAGTTTCCAATAGGAAACAATGGTAGAGTATCCTGTGTCGAATGCAACTTGTTGCGAGTAAATCGATTAAGGATAAGTGCCTGAAAAATGAGTGACATGTTTTTACTAAATTTTTTACTAAAAATGTGGTATTTTGGCTATAACTTCCGAGCCCATAGTCCGATCTGATAAATTTTCAATAGGAAACAATGGTAGAGTATTCTGCGTCGAATGCAACTTGTTGCGAGTAAATCGGTTAAGGATAAGTGCCTGAAAAATGAGTGACATTTTTTTACTCAATTTTTCTATAAAAAAAAGTGGTATTTTGGCCATAACTTCCGAGCCCATAGTCCGATCTGACCAATTTTCAATATCGAATGCAACCTGTTGCGAGTGAATCGGTTGAGGATAAGTACCTGAAAAATGAGTGACATTTTTTTTGGGCTGGTGCGCACAGACACACACACACACACACACACACACACACACACACACACACACACACACACACACACACACACACACACACACACACACACATACACACAGACATCACCTCAATTCGTCGAGCTGAGTCGATCGGTATATAACACTATGGGTCTCCGGGCCTTCTATAAAAAGTTTGTTTTTGGAGCGATCATATAGCCTTTACCGTATACTTAGTATACGAGAAAGGCAAAAAGGTTCTATATTTTGTCCACAACAGAAGCAAAAAACTGAAACGGTTGCGTTTCTCCATATATTTGGATCACTTTTCCCATACAAAGTTTGAGCCATTTGCACACGCCAACCACTGGACCGAATGAGCAGAAATTTTCAGGGGAGCTTCTGGGACCCCCAAACTGTCATTTAAGGGTGCAAGGTTTGAAATTCCAGACTTTTAACTTTTTCCATATAAGCTTGGGCCACTCTACTGCCGCATTGTGTTAATTGTGCGTTTCACTGAGATATTTTTTAAAGTTTTTTTTAAGTTGTATCGCGTTAATCGCTGTTTGTGCATCGGATAAACAATTATTACATCCCGTACTATCCAAGAATACTGAAATCCTTCGGTCTTCAGTGATCCGGAACCCAGTTTTTCGTCACAATTCTTCGACCTGCAGCTTTGCTTTATCGCAACCGTCAGCACCAGCTACATACCCTGACAACTAATCCGTTCGACACTATCACCTCTATCACTATTCGAAAGTGGCTTTTGTGATACCTACTTTCACATCAGCCAGCAATGTTGTGGTTTCAATACACGCGCCAACAAAGAGCTGTTTTCGAACGGGAAGGCAATGTTCATCTGTCCCAAATGCAGGGATACTCTAAACGGTCGTAGCGTATGTTCGTTTCTCAAGGAGTCGTCGGGTGCTCAGTCGTCGTCACCTATAGATTTGTTGAATTCGCTCTGCAGTCAAGTGCAGTCACTCGCCCGATTGGTTGAATCTCTAAGCAAGCAAGTCGAAACTATCATCAACGAGCGCCAAACATCCAGATCGGTTAGTACATCCAACTGGCCTTAAACTGGTGTTAAACGACGTCGTGGGAATGATGGACAAGCGGTTCAGGCAGCTGCCGAACGCGGAATAAGTTCAATCGAATTTGTCGAATTTGAATCGGATTTGTCTGTTCCTTTCATCGTGCCTCCACTGCAACCCCCGAAATTCTGGCTTTACTTATCCGGATTTCAACCGCTGATTAAGGTAGAAGATGTGCAGAAAATTGTCGCTCGCTGCATGGACGTCTCCGCTCCTGCTGATGTCGTTCGTCTGGTGGGCAAAGATGTTGACATTTCAAAGTTGACGTTCGTCTCGTTCAAAATTAGCTTATCGTGAACTAGCTCTGAGCGCTTCAACCTGGCCGGCTGGACTACTTTTCAGGGAGTTCGAAGATCAATCCAATCGTCGTTTTGAAAAGGTAGCTGCTGAGACCCCTTTCGACAGCGCCGCGCAGATGAATTAACTTTAGAATGTTGTATTGTGGACGGTGGAGACCAACTGGTCTCCGCCAGAGGCGAGTATTTTGAATTTAAATTTGACGATCCTGCACCTGATTTTCATCCGTTGCAGCTGACTGATGGTGACGGGACATCTTTTACTGTTTTACCACCGGACGAATTTAACCACGATGACCATGACCCATACGGTACACTGAATGTACAGACAGAGACTTTTGCACGTACCCCTACAACAATGCGATATCTGGAGGAAGGCGGAGGTGCATGCACCTCCGTCAGAGGCTACTCTTCGAACAGTTCGAGAATCGATCATCGCCTGTGCAATCATTTCAGCCTTCGCAGAACACTCGTGAGATGCACATGTATTTCCAGAACGTTAGAGGATTGCGCACAAAAATCGACGAGCTGTTTTTAGCAGTGAATGGATGCGAATATGATATCATCGTTCTTGTGGAGACGAATCTCGATTCAAGTATGACGTCAGTACAATTATTTGGCGAAAACTATGCGGTCTACCGAAATGATCGTGACTCAACTAATAGCCACAAGAAATCAGGAGGTGGCACCCTAATAGCAGTCAATCGAAAACTTCTCTCATCGCCAATTTCGTGTGTCGCGGAAGATCTCGAGCTTGTTCTGGCCCGGGTTCGAGTAGCAGATTCGTCTTTTTTTATTTGTGCAGGATATATTCCGCCAGAACTGCGCTCAAATTATGAGTTCATTCAACATTTCGCTGACACTATCAGTAAAAGCTTCGATTGCGCATGTGACGGTGATTCGATTATAGTTTGTGGTGATTTCAATCAAGCAAACCTCGTGTGGAAGCAGATTGAACAGAACTGTGTTGATGTTGAACCCAGTAGTGTTGGTTTGGCGAGCGCCTGCTTACTAGATAGCAAGACCGTGTTGAATTTGAAACAGTATTGCCGAGTAATGAATCCATGGAGCAATGTTCTAGATTTGGTGTTCACCAACGCGTTGTAACTGAAGCTGCTGTCGCTTTGGTGAAGGTTGATCGCCCGCATCCTGCATTAGAAATTGCATTTATCGTTACCGATTTTGAACCCTTATTCAATCACGAAGACACTCTTCCATTGGACTTCAAGCGCATCGATTTTGCTTCGTTACATAACTTCCTAGATCATGTGAACTGGACAAGAATCCTCGCTAGTGTTGATGTTGACAATGCTGTACAAATATTTTCCGAAGTTATCTTGAATTGGCTCTCATCGAACGTTCCAAAAAAGTGTTTACCTGCGAAGCCACCCTCCCTAGCAGCACACATGTTCCACATGGGTTACTGCAACTCATATGTGACCGAATTCAGTCACAATCAAGTTGATGCAACCATTTTTGTCTGACTTGTGCTGCTCGGGCTGGGGGAACGGCAGACTACGTTCGCTAAAACGCGAGAAAAATGCATGCCAGCGTCACTACCGCAGACTACGAACGCCACTTCAAAAGCGCCGCTTTCAAGCTGCTAGTGATGCATACAAATCGCTCAACAATCATCTTTACATGCAGTATGTTGACAGAATGCAAAGAAGCCTCCGTCGACATCCTAAACGATTCTGGAACTTCGTGAACTCTAAGCGTAAACAGAACGAATGTGCCTGCAATAGTATCCCTTGTCGCCGAAATAGCAACAACTGCTTCGGAAAAATGTGAACTTTTCGCAAAGCATTTTTCGAGCGTCTATAATACGGATTGTGCAACAGCTGATGTTGCAACACTAGCTGCCTCAAATGTACCCGAAAATCTGTGTTACATTGGTATTCCACTCGTGACTGGAGGTAACATGCGAGTTGCTGCGAAGAAGATGAAATCGTCTACCACACCAGGGCCGGATGGGATTCCCGCCATCGTATTTAAAAAGTGCATTGATCTTCAACCTTTCGCTAAAGCAAAAAAAGTTCCCTGTGCAATGGAAAAGATCCTTTATGATCCCAATCTATAAGCATGGTGATAAAAGCGACGTTAGGAACTACAGGGGTATCACGTCACTGTGCGCCGGATCCAAGCTGTTTGAGATAATCATCAATAATTATCTGTTCGAACAAACGGAGAGTGCGTGTTGGCTCTTGTTTCGGACGGCCGTACGATCGCGCGATTTGCCGAAATTTTGTGTTTTGCATTGCGCGGCCAGAAATAAAGTTAATTAGTTCAGTGCGTGTTGGCTCTTGTTTCGGACGGCCGTACGATCGCGCGATTTGCCGAAATTTTGTGTTTTGCATTGCGCGGCCGGTAATAAAGTTAATTAGTTCAGTGCGTGTTGGCTCTTGTTTCGGACGGCCGAACGATCGCGCGATTTGCCGAAATTTTGTGATTTGCATTCCGCGGCCGGTAGTAAAGTTAATTAGTTCAGTGCGTGTTGGCTCTTGTTTCGGACGGCCGTACGATCGCGCGATTTGCCGAAATTTTGTGTTTTGCATTGCGCGGCCAGAAATAAAGTTAATTAGTTCAGTGCGTGTTGGCTCTTGTTTCGAGTCAGCGGATCGACTTGTCGTCAAAGTTTAGTTTTTCTTTGTGCGGGTGAGTAAATAAATCAGAAAGTGAAAGTTTGTTTCTTATCCAGTCGTGTTTCTCCAGTAAGCGGATCGGCCGGTCGTCGAAGTTTAGTTTTGCTTTGTGCAGAAGGCAAAACGATCGGCCGGTCGTCGTAATTTTGTTCTGCTTTGCGCGGGTGAGTGAATAAATCAGAAAGTGTAAGTTTCAGATAGCGAAAGTGTTATATATCGCATCACTTACCGAAGTGAATCCAGATAAATTATCCTTTGTAACTAAAACGATATCCTATCCCAAGACAATCGTGGAGATACAGAGGTATACTCGGTCTCTAGTAGCAACGAGAGTCGGACTAACAATCCTTCCATTCCTATATGACCGTAAGGACGTGGCCGGCGCCGTTATTGACTTTAGATATTTGAGCTCCCGAAACGTGTACATTGAGAATGGGTAGCTAGTCCCAAGCCCCATTTATTGTGTTCTCTGTACAATTTCGCAAGTTCTAGTCAATCACGGAGTAGCAACTTCTGAATTGTGCGGTCATAATGCTCATGCTCATGCTCATGCTCAATAATTATCTGTTCGAACAAACGAAAACAATAATTTCAACTGATCAACACGGATTCTACCCTGGCAGGTCAGTAACAACTAATCTTCTTCACTTCACTTCAAGTTGCATCAATCACATAGAGGATGGGAAGCAAGTTGATGCCGTTTACACCGATCTGAAGGCAGCCTTCGACAAAATCGACCATCGCATCTTGTTGTGCAAGTTAGCCAAACTCGGTACCTCGAACGCAATGCTGGAGTGGTTGGAGTCATACCTTTGCGGCAGAAGACTTTGCGTCAAGATTGGATCGCATTCCTCAACCTGGTTTTCAAATTTCTCGGGTGTACCCCAAGGAAGTAATCTTGGGCCACTTCTATTTGCAATCTATTTTAACGATGTAGCTGCTCTGCTAGGCATTGGATGCAGACTTTTATACGCCGACGATCTCAAGATTTATGTTGTCGTTGAATCTCTAGCTGACTGTGAACGATTGCAATTTTTGCTGAACGCTTTCGTCCGTTGGTGTGAAGTTAATCGCATGACTCTCAGCATCAATAAGTGCTTCGTAATAACCTTCCATCGCTCTGCAGCCACTGTTCATATGGATTACAAAATTGGAGAAACTACTATTCAGAGGGTCAGTCAAGTAAAAGATTTGGGTGTCCTGCTTGATTCCAGACTTACCTTCAACGACCATCGTTCTGAAATCATCGATCGCGCAAATCGTCCGCTGGAGTTCATCATGAGGACAACACAAGATTTCACTGATATTCACTGTCTAAAAACATTCTACACGTCATTAGTTCGGTCGATTTTGGAATCCTCATCTGTTGTGTGGTGTTCATATCAAGCGAACTGGATTGGCAGACTGGAACGAATCCAAAAACAATTTGTACGGTATGCTCTACGGCTGCTTCCATGGAGAGACCGTGTCAACCTCCCACCATACACTGCCCGGTGTTGTTTGCTTGGAATCGAAACGCTCAAGCAACGGCGGACTATTCAACAAGCTATCACTGCTGCCAAACTGCTGAACGGTGAAATAGACTCTCCAAATCTCCTCGCAAGGTTGCCTCTAAATGCTCCTAATAGGATACAACGTAGAGGCCTCGAACGGATGCTTGCTACCTATTTTCACCGGTCTTTATATGGCTGTTATGAACCGATGTCCTCTATAATAACTGCCTTCAATGATGTAGCCTACTTGTTTGAGTTTGGTATGTCTTCGTCAGTATTTAGACAGAAAATTATACGTTCAATGCGCGCAAATAATGTTTAAATAGATTAAGTAGCATTCATTAAGACTTCTGTCAGATGGATTATAAATAAAATAATAATAAATCAATTCGAGATTTTTTATACTGACAGCAAAATTTGAAATACCGAAAATACTGGAATTTTCCGTCTCTAATACCGGAATTTTCGGTACTAAAATATAGCCGGTAATACCGGTATTACCGGTTTCGGTACTACCGGTTAGACCACCCTACCTTTAGCCTTCTTTAATTTATTGATATACGTATTTTCGGCACGGTATTTTCCGGATGATCAAAGGTAGCTAGTGCTAAATTTGCGATGTTTAGCTTATACAGTCGACTCTTTACATCTCGACAGTCTACAGCACGCAAGCTTTTATTTTGATGAGTAGTCTCTGAAAGACTTCCTTGATGAATTCCTAGAGGAAATCTCGGATCAATTAACGGGAATCTCATGGAGGAATTCTTTTCTTAATTTCCTAGATGAAATCTCGGTTAATGTTTGTTTAACCTCATAGAGAATTCTCTGGAAGAGTCTCCAAAGTACATTTTTTTACTAAAAAAATTCAGGAAGAATTCCAGGTGGAATTTGTGGAGAAAACTACTGGGGAAATTCGTGTACAAACTTCTTGAGAAATTTGTGAAGGAACTGCAGTAGAAACACCAGGAAAAAATTTAAGGAAAGTTCCAGGAAAAAAATCAAATATTTCATTTCAGTAGAAATAGAGGAACGTAGAAATACACTTTACATAATATTGGTTACAGCTTTCTCGAAGACCACAATGATCCAAGAGATGCTTTAGTCGGGCAGGAGTCAACATTTGGCAGGACTATAAATAGTACAGGTCTCCACTCACTTGAGTGGATTTATCTTCGGCCATCATATTTAAAACTATTATACTCTAACTATATGATCTGACTTCTCGGAAGCAATAAATTTACACAAATCCACTGTATAAATAATTTTAAATTAAATAATTTTCGCGATTTTTTCTTCATTGTTGATTCTCCCAAAAACAACGTCCGGTCAATCTGTAGCAAAACCATGATGTCGTAATCAGGATTAGCCATAGGAAGCCATCAAGGGATAGGAGTCATCAAGATGAATGGCCTTATTGATCGCAAGGTCAGCCACCCATTCCACCCAACCTAAGCAGACGACACCATTCACCGTTTCCGAACCGGAGAGTTAATTTTCCAATCAGTATTCTCTCTGCGCACAAGTGAACTCAAATGCGTTCCCTTTCGGACTTGGATTGGGATCAGGGTTGGCAGAAATCGCTCCCAAACACTAACGAACAACGATTAAAATAGAGGCGTAAACCTCTTCGAATCATAACAAGCCATGAAAACAAAAACAAGTCATCGCACTTGAATTCAAGTTGAAAAAAAAAGATTCGGATAAGCGGATGATGACCTTGGTAGAGTTTCCATCCCAGGACATCCCGGGACGAAAAATCCCGGGATTTAGGAAAATTCGGGATTTCCCGATTCCCGGGATATTATTTTTGAAATCCCGAAAATCCCGGGATACCCGGGACAAAAAATCTTTTTTTACTTCAGGCTTACTAATAGTGTGTATGCTCACAATTTTTATTTGCTTGGAACGCCCAACGCCAAGGGGAGCTCCCTCACAAAGAAAACACAAGACTAGAGTTTTCTTTACCCTATGGCGGTCTACTAATTGGGGGAATGGTCATTTGGCCGAAACCCATTCGACCGAAAGCCATTTGGCCGAATGCAACTAGGCCGAAAGTTGTTTGGCCGAATATACCATTTGGCCGAACAGACCATTAGGCTGAAAGTCATTTGGCAGAATGAGTCATTTGGCCGAAAGGGTCGTTTGGCCGAGAGGTTCATTAGGCCGAAAGTCAATTTCCCGAATGGGTCGTTTGGCCGAAAAGGTCATTAGGCCGAATGGGTCGTTTGGCCGAATGGGTCGTTTGGCCGAATAGGTCGTTTGGCCGAATGGGTCGTTTGGCCGAAAGGGTCGTTTGGCCGAATGGGTCGTTTGGCCGAATGGGTCGTTTGGACGAATGTGTCATTTGGCTGAATGGGTCGTTTGGCCGAATGGGTCATTTAGCCGAATGGGTCATTTAGCCGAAAGGGTCGTTTGGCCAAAAGGGTCATTTGGCCGAAAGGGTCATTTAGCCGAATGGGTCATTTGGCCGAAATTTCTCTTCACACTGTAAAAAGTGAGAAGCGCGAAATGAGTAGTGAGACGTCGCACCACCAACCTTCGCAGATGACTCACTTATCACTCCTCATTTATCACTTCTCGCTGTCAAAAGTGAGAAACACAAAGTGAAAAGTGAGACGTTTAACTACTCACGTCGCGCTTTTAACTTTTTACAGTGAGAAGAGAAAAATGAAGAAAGAGAAGTAAGACGTCTCACTTCCCACTTCTCTTTTCTCATTTCTCACTTCTCATTGTGAAAAGTGAGTAGTGAGACGTCTCACTACTCACTTTTCACAGTGAGAAGCGAGAAATGAGAAGTGAGACGTCTCACTACCCACTTTGCGCTTCTCACTTTTTACAGCGAGAAGTGATAAATGAGGAGTGAGAAGTGAGACGTCTCACTTCTCACTCCTCATTTCTCACTTCTCACTGTGAAAAGTGAGTAGTGCGAAGTGGGTAGTGAGACGTCTCCCTACCTACTTCGCACTACTCACTTTTTACATCGAGAAGCGAGAAATGAGGAGTGAGAAGTGCGACGTCTCACTTCTAACTCCTCATTTATCACTTCTCGCTGTCAAAAGTTAGAAGCGCAAAGTTAGTAGTGAGACGTACCACTACTCGCTTCGCGCTTCTCACTTTTTACAGCGTGGAGTTATGAATGAAGAGTGAGAAGTGAGACGTCTCACTTCTAACTCCTCACTTATCACTTCTCGATGTTAAAAGTGGGTAGTGAGACGTCTCTCTCCCCACTTCGCACTACTCACTTTTAACATCGAGAAGTGATAAATGAGGAGTGAGAAGTGAGACGTCTCACATCTCACTCCTCATTTATCACTTCTCGCTGTCAAAAGTGAGAAGCGCAAAGTGAGTAGTGAGACGTCTCACTAATCACTTCGCGCTTCTCACTTTTTACAGTGTGAAGTTAAAATGAGGAGTGAGAAGTGGATTATTTCACTTATCACTTCACGATATAAAAAGTGGGTAGTAAGATGTCTCTCTCCCCACTTCGCACTACTCACTTTTTGAGACGTCTCACTTCTAACTCCCCATTTATCACTTCTCGCTGTTAAAAGTGAGAAGCGCAAAGTGAGTAGTGAAACATCTCACTACTCATTTCGCGCTTCTCACTTTTTACAGTGAGAAAAGAAAAATGAAGAATGATAAGTAAGACGTCTCTCTTTTCATTGCTAATTCTTACTTTTCAAGAAAACTATTCAGCTAAATGTCCTATCCGGCCAAATGACACTTTCGTCCAAACGACCCTTCCGACCAAATTACCCTTTCGGCCGAATGACCCTTTTGGCCAAATGATCCTTTCGGCTAAGATATCCTTTCGGCCAAACGACCCTTTCGGTCAAACGACCCTTTCGGCCAAATGACCCCTTCGGCCAAACGACTCTTTCGGCAAAACGACCCTTTTCCCCAAATGACCCTTTCGGCCAAATTACCCTTTCGGTAAAACGACTCATTCGGCCAAATGCCCCATTCGGCCAAACGACCCATTCAGCCAAACGACCATTTCGGCCAAATGCCCCATTCGGCCAAACGACCCATTGAGCCAAACTACCCTTTCGGCCAAACGACCCTTTCGGCCAAACGACCCTTTTGGCCAATCAACCCATTCGGCCAAACGACCCTTTCGGCATAATGACTTTCGGCCAAATGACCCAGCTCTAAATTTTATGATTAATGCGAAAATAGTTTTAATAAATCAAAAAAAGTTTATATTTGCTTTTATATTTTATTTTATTTTGCGATTCTATTTTACGCGTAATTTAATTATCATTTGTGCGCGCTCGTTCATCTTCTTGGCTCTCCTAACACCGAGCTAGTCATCCTGATCTCTTCGTCCCCCATGTTTATGTTTTGGTCCGAGTTCCTTCAGGACTTCTGCTGATCAGCTTCTGAATGTTAAAGCTCTTCTTAGACTTTTGCTGACCTGCCCCGATAAATTCGGTATAACGCTACCCATGATTAACGTAGTCAATTTATGATCCCACGGTGCCACCCGACTTATACAACCGATTCATGGATCCCGTACTGCGATTAGGTTAAAGATTAGTTACTTAATTAGTTGGTCTTTGACAAAGTCTTTGGGGTTAGTTTATCGACACTAAGTTGTAGATCTGGAACCATTCCTGGGCATATAACCTGTTGATGAATAGGGGGAGCTGTAACTGATGGTAGAGCACTACCTAGTTTTGCCACAGAATATACGCTGCTTGAATAAAAACTTAGAAATGGTCTAAATCCAATATACAATACAAACAATCAAGCCTACTTCGACGGACAGCGAACGCATCTTTTCGAACCCGGCGAACATTTGTGCCAGAAACCCTACTTTCCGATACTAACGCAAATACTATTTGCATTTTGAAGTCAAGCCAAGGATCGATTTAAATTGAAATTGAATTTAGTTTTAATTTGAATTCTGTATCATCTGGCCTTTCTACAATATGAACTTTACCCTAAACTTCTAAAATACCTTTTCAAAACAAAAAAAAATGTTTTTAAAAACATCGAAAATTCCCGGGATCCCGGGATTTCCCGGGATATGTAAGAATTTTCATCCCAAATCCCGGGACAGCAAAAATGGCCGGGAAATGGAAACTCTAGACCTGGGTCTTCGCCGCGTTGATACAGATATTCTAGCTGGTGAGGTACTCTTTCAGGGCATCCAGGCCTCTGATCGCTCTACCATTGTAGACGATGGAGGTGCCAGAGACATAATGCCGCCTTCTGGAGGTTCTGGCATGTCGGAGGTGAACAGATTGAAAAGCAGGGGCCCGAGGATACTGCCCTGGGGACGGCTGCGACGATGTTGTGCGCATTGGAACTCGCTCCGCTGATTGAGACCCGGAATGTCCTTGCCGACAGGTAATTGTTGATGATTTTCACCAGGTAGCTGGGAAGATTGTAGCGTTGTACTTTGTACACCAGGCCATCATGCCATACATTGTCAAATGCCTTCTTAACATCGAGTAAGGCCATGGCGGATTTAATTTGATATATGCCGTCAATTCGTCAGCTGAGATCCCCAACTCAGCACTCAGCACACTTGAAAGATGAGAAACGACAGCGGTACAAGAGAATGAGGAATCGTACTAATGCAAAAATCGCTCAAGCCAAGCAACAGTACCTGAGCCGCTTTCTAGACACCAGAACTCCGCCTAGAACTCTCTGGCAACGGATAAGGAGCCTTGGTGTTGGGAATGATAAAGCATTGCAGCCATGGGAATTCCATCCGGATGAGGTGAATCGTACATTCGTAGAGAATATCACGAATTCACGTGGGACAAGACCCGTGCTGCCATCGCCACCCTCACCAGAAAGCTTTTTTTTCGGCCTGTGCAAGGTTGGGAAGTTGTCAACGTTATTTGTGATATAAAATCAAATGTAACGTGGCTTGATGAGTTACCAATAATCTTCGTTAACATCATTCTTCCGCTGGTTGTCCAACAAATAGCGCATTTGTTCAACTTAATCATTCAGACGTCTACATTCCCGGTTGGCTGGAAGCATGCGAAGGTTCTGCCACTGAAGAAAAAACAGACAGGTTACATCGAAGACAACAAGCTTTTGTCAGATTTCCGAGCCGGATTTCGCCGCGGGCAAAGTATCAAAATCGCAATTCTTCGAGTGTACGACGAACCACCGTCTATAAAAGAGACTCTGGTATACTGCGGCTATTGGACTTCTCCAAGGCTTTTGATACCATCCCTCACAAAAAGCTATTGGATAAAGTTCAAACTCAGTTCAACTTCTCTCGTGATGCCGTGGACCTTATGGGGTCATATCTGTATGACAGAAAACAAACTGCTTTTCGCTGCTCTAGCAGCGTTGAGGTGCCGTCTGGTGTACCGCAAGGCTCAGTCCTTGGTTCAGCTGTCACATCAACGATCTACCAACGGTTCTTAAGTATTGCTCAATTCAAATTTTTGCCGATGATGTTGAGCTTTACATTACTTGTCAGAATGGTGAATGAGGAGCTTGTACATGTGGCAGACTGGTCACGGCGAAACAATCTTCGAGTAAACCCAGCTAAGACTTAAGAGTAAAGCTTTGTTCGTCACAAGTCGACGTCGTATTGCTGATGGATTTACCCCACCCGTTCCTGGAATCGTAATGGATGGTCAAAGCAAACAATCTCGGATTCGTTTTTCAAAGTGATCTGCAGTGGGATGGACTGATTACTCAGCAATGTGGCAAAATCTAAGCCAGCCTGCGCTCGCTGTACTGCTGTACCTCCGCTGCATCGTCGTCTATCAAGATGAAGCTCTTCAAATCCCTGATCCTGCCGCATTTCATGTTCGGCGATATATTACATGTTCATCCGAATGCAAACTCTTTAGATCGACTTCGAGTGGCGCTTAACTGCTGTGTACGCTACGTGTATGGATTAAACCGCTACGATCATGTGAGTCACCTGCAACGTAACCTTATTAGATGCCCTATAGCAGTGATCCCCAAAGTGCGGCCCGCCTTTTCCTGCGGCTCGTGAAGGACTTCAGAAAATATACTACATGTGGCCCATTGATCAGCCATACATAATAGAAAAATCTTTCCATTATAATCATTTGTTCGTTGTACTTTGGGAACCTGTCAAGTTCACATCATTATTGATGTTGAAATTATTAATAAAATATTTAATGAAATATATCACTTCTTAAATGTTATGTAGGTCAACAGCAAACACACTACAAGTTTATTGCTCCGGGTTATGATAATAGCATATATGTAATTTTTCTAAAATCTAAGCTTGTTTAAAGGGGAGTTTCAGGTAAAAATAATGTTATCATTTGCTTCTCCGTACCAGGAATGCTTTCAATCTTCGAAATAAGTTGGAATTGGGAAAACATTCAACTGATAAATTGTTGAATGATCAACACAAAAAAAAAATTTTGACATGAAAACACGGTTAATAGTTCGGAGAGCAGATTTACACAATTTCTTTTCAACACTGATGGCAGGTTCAACTAGTTTCAAAAACACGTATGAAACATGTAGTCGTTTTTTTGCCACAACAAGATATAGTGAACAAAAATCCTCGTGCGTAAAAATATAAAGTCATAATCTTAAAATCGGTTTACATATGTTTTGATGGAAAAGTAGCTTAGAATAATTCTAGACCAACATGTGAATAGGGCGTAGCAACCAAATTGTATTCCTTCTGATTCTATGTCCACATATATAGCTATATATGTAGACGAAGAATCAGAAGGAATAAATTTTGGCTGTTACGCCCTTTTCAATTGTTGGTCTAGAATTTGTACCTACTGATCTAACGTTTCTGTTGTCACGAAAAGAATTTTCTTTTATTAAGTTTGCTACCACAAAAACAACTAAAAGTCAGTTACGCGATGGAATTTGTAAAATAAAATGTCTAGTCAAGTATGTTATTCGAAAAAGATTTACAAAATAAAATATTTTTGGTCAAATACAAAACAAATTTGAAAAGTGTGTGTGACAATCCTTACAAAAATGTCAGATGCCACATACAAAAAGTGTGACATAGGTGGAATGGGGGGTTGAAAATTTCCAATTTTTGCGTTACGCAATTATTGGATTTTCCCATATCACTGAATATCACTGCGGTGTTTTACGCTTCACTCAAAAATCAATGTCCGACGCCATTTCGAGACCATTGAGCTAAATCCATACAATATATTTAGGTGCTTATCGATCGGGATTGATTTTATCCACCAACAAAAATCACCCGATTGAAGCGATTTGGATAGGAAGAGTGGAATCGCCAACTTCCTATTGTTAACATCTCGTGGATAAAGGGTGGGCTATTAGGGTGGTTCAAAAAATCGATTTTGCTCCACAGTGCTCATCTGATTCTTTACCATGTTCTAAGTGTCCTGTGAAAATTTTAGCTCATTTGGATTAAAACTGATTTAGCACAAGCCGTTGCAAGTTTGCATGCAAATTAGCATGGGGAAATTTATTTTTTCATTATACTGTTAATGACGCTTCCCCATCAAGCGCATGTTAAAAGAAAACCTACATAGCTAAAAGGAATACTCAACAGCTTTCACTCAGTGAAAACCGCGTCTCAATTAATCGTTCCAATAATTAGTAATCGAATTTAATCTATACCGTGGTTTTCTGGAGCTAATTGCATAACTCATCAACAGGCAACATTGCTGCTCGTGGCGCGAAAGATAGCACACACAAATTCAGGCTACTATGTTGCACTGCACATTTCAGTGATGCCCTCAAAGAAGTTTAACGATCATGACTAAAGATTTACAACCTGTCTTAAAATCGATTACTAATTATTGGGACGATTAATCAACATGCGGTTTTCGTTGGGTGAAAGCTGTTGAGTATCCCTTTTAGCTATGTAGGTTTTCTTTTAACATGCGCTTAAAGGGGAAACGTCATTAACAGTATAATGAAAAAATAAATTTCCCCATACTAATTTGCATGCAAACTTGCAACGGCTTGTGCTAAATCAGTTTAAATCCAAATGAGCTCAAATTTTCACAGGACACTCAGAACATGGTAAAGAATCAGATGAGCACTGTGGAGCAAAATCGATTTTTTGAACCACCCTAGTGGGCTATTCTCCCCATCTATTGGGTCAATCTGGGAAACGAGGGCTAGATTATAATACTGTATGTACGAACTTTCTTCTGGAAGGAGATTCTCTATTCATCCCGTGGATTCGCATAAGTGTCTCTGCTTATGGAACCACCCTACCCATTTTTGGCCCTTCATACAGGAGTCTGATGAAATACAAACAGTAGTATGATCATGATCAAATCGTTTGTCAGATATGGCCAGTGCTATCGGCAGGTGCCTTGCTACAATAGGTGGTAGTATCATCATCATCATCAATACAAAACAAATTTGAAAACCTTGATGAAAACCAAAAATTCAATAAAGGGGACTTCCTGAGCCGTATGGATAGTTGCGCGGCTATAAAGCAAGACCATGCTGAAACCTGGCGATAACTCAAACTTCTGCGATAGAATGTTAAGAATGTTTTGAAAATCCTCAAAATTATCCGAATTTTATTTTGTTGCCCCCTCCAAATATTATTTTTTGACGAAAAAATCCGAGGGGGGGGGGGAGACAAAATAGATTTTAAATATTTGTATCGGCCTAAGTAGTAGACTAGTTAATGACAATATTTTTAGACAGCTTTTGTATCTTTTCAAAATCGGAGGTAGTAATTTAAAAAAGATTCATATCTTACACTATTGGATAATAATAAACAAACAACTCCTCCGAGAAGTCGTTGGGAGTCAGATGAATGTTGTTAGCATACTCGTTAACGGCTGCTTCGTGTGGACTGATGATGTTCTGCCCAAGATTGTGTGAGCTGACGAAGTGACGACCTATTTCAGCGACCTTCTCTGCAGGAGTTATCAAAAGCCATTATTGTCTACTGGGATTAAAGGTGGAATGGACCGAGGCTTGGATTTTAGTATTATGGTCATTTTTCAAAACGGCTTTGCATAGTCTAGGTAAGTGCGGATCTTATTTGAGCAATCATTGTTTTTGAGGTCAACCATTCTGGCCTTGATAATTTTTGTGATTCGATTGCAGCGTGCCTTAAGCTCAGGCAATCCGGGGTCGCCTACTCGATGGAACGCAGCTGACGATCAATAGCTTCAGGCGTTACCGGCCGCGCCTCGTAGCCGACGTTGGCGTCCACGGACCTCTGGAACCGGCCCCAGTCGACTCGATGATGATTTCGCCACTTCCGCCACCACCGGATAGTGATCCGAACTGAGCTCCTGGTCGACAACCGACTGCGAGATGTGGTCGTTCATGTTGGTAAGTCGATTGTCGAATTCACGCCGGACCAACTCAGTCGAGTTGTGGCCTTTCGAGAATCGTGTAATGGCCTTCCTCCATATCGTTGCTCCAGATGGTGCCGTTTCGATTGCCGCGACTGTGGCCCCAGACTTGATGCTTGGCATTCAGGTCGCCGGCAATGATGTACTGACCTTGCCTCCGCGTTTGCTTGACAATGTCCCTCCGAAGGGCAGTCGATGAACCATCACCGGATTTGACTTGAGTTGGGCAGTACACCGCGAAGAGCGTAATTGTGCCGACGGAAGTAGTCACTTCGACACCGATGGCCTCGATGATGCTCAGCTGGAAGCTGCTGCCTGTTGTTGTTATATCGAAGTACAATAGCCACACCACCTCCCCTGGACGGCCGGTCGAGTCGCACGATGTGGACGCTCACCTCCGGTTTTAGGTGCGTTTCAGCAAGCGTTCCAGTTGACCAAGCCAAGATTGAAGACCTGGTGGAAACGGGTTTTGCAGCCGCGCAAAAATCGCCATCAGTTGCTCCGGAGCAGATTCTTCCGGTGGGACGGCTTTGTTATCCGACTGCCGACTGATCCCAGGAGGAGGGACAGGGGGCCATTCGCAGGTCAATGGTGCCGATGGTGCTGGAGCTTGAACCGACGCAACTGCCGCTGCCAGTCGCTTATGCAATTGTAACGGTGGGAGTATTGGAATCGCACGACGGGGAGCCGAGATAGCTTCGTTGATAGCAGGAACACGGTTCTTTTTCGGCAGGGTCTTGGTGGAGGCCTTCTTCCGGATTTCCAAAACGCCGCCCGCTTTGAAAAATCCTTGGTTGTAGCCCGATGTTTGTCGTCGCAGTTGGCGCATTTGGGATCATCCCTACATCGCACTCTTCGGTCAGATGAAGTTCGCCACAATTGTTGCAGTGCAGCTTCATGTGGCAGTTTCTGGTGCCGTCCCCGAAGTTGAAGCAATTGGTGCACTGCGTGTCGTCGCGGTACACTGGCCGATAACGCTCCCAGTCAACGACGGTTTAAATTATAACGCCGACCAGCATCAGGTCCTGCTAAGTGGTGGAGCCGTGCTCCATGTAAAGCTGTTCACGATATCTACTCGCCTTGTCGTGACGAGAGATCTTGTGCACGGCCACTGGCTTCAGGCCGCAGCTCTCGCGTCGCGCAATTAAATCTGCTTTCTCCATGTCGTGCAGCCATCGCAGAAAAGCCTTGAGCGGCTACGTGCCGTGTTGGTCATGAGTGTAGTACTTATACTTGTTACTAGGGAATGATCGTCCCAAGTTACCAATTCTTAATGTTATCACCCGAAATCCAATATACCATCCGCCCACCCCGAGTTGTTAGTTGTGTTGTTTCCCACCTGAACTGCAACTCTTAGCTCGCTTACTTACAAGACGCTCGCTGATTGACCGACCAATTGGGAAGCAGAGAAGATTCAAAATTAAGTATAAAAGAAAAGTTAATTAGGTTCTGCAGCATGACGTCACGAATGAATTGGGTCCTCGTCGAATGAACTTTTTTGACAGTTCAGTAGTACTTTCCACTGACTCCGACAAAGTTCGAGTTCGTGGTTGGTTGGCTGCCCCCAAGTCCAACGCGAAATACTTCTAATCAGTTTTCTGTTTGAGGTTAGATACAGACGCTGCAGAGCCTAATTCGCTCGCGAGAGTTCAATCTTATTTATACACCATCACGTAAAATTCACGGTTATTTGAAAACATCACTTTCTTATCTTTTTGGACAAATCCGAAACAAACAGCCTTTTCAAGGCTCTAATGGAACGTACACACGGTCAAGCAGTTTGACCAACATTGACTCCACCTCTCGTTTATTCAAACATCCATTAAGTTTCACCAACAGCGGCACGAACAATCAATTTATTCGACCAACAATAACACACACGAACGACCGAAGCGCCAACTTGAGCACCAACCATCAAAAAATATATGAGAGTTTGTGCAACTTCACTACAAATGCTCAAACATGTTCGGCGAACCTTGACTCCACCCCCGACAACTCAAACCAAAATCAAACGGTTTTAATTTTTTCCAACCGAGCCGCCAACTGTCAAATGGTTGTTCGAACAACTTCACACACGTTCAAACAAAGCAGCAACCGAAGCGTTTTCTTGGGGGCGGAGTCAATGTTCGCCAAATTGCTTGACTGGTGTGTACATTGCATAAAAGGTAAATAATTTTCTCCTTTTTAGTCGCAATCGTACGGACTCGGAGGCCGGACGGACTCAGTTGAAGGGCAGAGATACAGTCTACACCCCCTGCTGAACCAACTGGTGGGTCATTCCAGGCAGTCCTTCAGTGGGAAGGTTGCCGCTGTCGAGGCTAATATTCCAACAGTTCCACCGCTACTCGTCCGTGACCGGACAGATACTTCCTGAAATTTTTTGATTATTCTTGTTCGACGTAGTTTTCTGTGTCGGTTGATGAGAAGGTTTTGTTTTGTTCGTTTTTTTTTATTGAAAATTGGCCAGATTGGACTGTTACCTTAGAAATAATGGCCAAAATACTTGTTTTGCCTTTCTCGTGCAACTAAGTTGTACCGAAACCTAACCTTGATTTCCTCCGCATCGAACTGCTATCGTTATGTAGAAGATGCTCCCAGTCGAACCATTCTTCGAGCACGACGACACACCACATCGTCCACGACGCCAAATGACCGGATGAGCTGCTGAAATTCCTTGATTATGATGATTCCCTGATTCCCGAATCCTTATCCCCGTCCATCCTTAAACATTGTAATCCTAACCTCGAGTCACCACGAGTACGTTGGCTTATTTCCTTCTCTTACTAACTTAATAATAAGAATATGTCGATTGTACATATCACAAAGAAACGTGGCTCCGTAAAGTGTTATACACGCCTCAGCCTACCAAATAAACGAACTTGAAAAAAAAATGAAAGCTTAGAAAATATCCCGTTGGTTCATGCATGGGTTCTGACGGTTGTGACAACCGTTAGAGATGTGGGCCGATCCGAAAATTCCTGGAGGAACTTCCGAAGGAATTCCTGGAGAAACTTTCGGAGGAATGCTCACTCATTTCTCAACACTACACAGCAAAGCACGGCCCTCCTTAGCCGTGCGGTAAGATGCGCGGCTACAAAGCAAGACCATGCTGAGGGTGGCTGGGTTCGATTCCCAGTGCCGGTCTAGACAATTTTCGGATTGGAAATTGTCTCGACTTCCCTGGGCATAAAAGTATCATCGTGTTGGCCTCATGATATACGAATGCAGAAATGGTAACTTGGCTTAGAAACCTCGCAGTTAATAACTGTGGAAGTGCTTAATGAACACTAAGCTGCGAGGCGGCAATGTCCCAGTGGGGGATGTAATGCCAACGAAGAAGAAGACACAGCAAAGCTGTAATAATAATGGAAGTTGTGTGTGATTTCCGTTTTGAATGGAATACTCTTGAAAACGCGAGTGGATTTAGCTTTGGATTCCGGGAGGCTTGTCCTTAAAAAATGGAAAACAAGTATGTTGCATTCATACGTCACACTGCGCGGTTACGGAAAATCGGTTTGCATTTAGATAGGTAAATATTCAAGTCTCATTCAACACATGTTCTAACAATTTATTTAGAAT
Source organism: Armigeres subalbatus (assembly GCF_024139115.2). Taxonomy (NCBI): domain Eukaryota; kingdom Metazoa; phylum Arthropoda; class Insecta; order Diptera; family Culicidae; genus Armigeres; species Armigeres subalbatus. The sequence continues at coordinate 260,136,216 of NC_085139.1, forward strand.
CAATCTGCAGCGCAAACAAACTCGCAAGTATCACTCACTCAACTTCCCGGACAGAACGATCAGCGAAATCAACACGAAACTTCAACTTCACTCACCCAACGTGCCCAGTTTCCCAACCCTTCTCGTTGTGAGATTGTTTCTCTCCTGCCTGCCTGACCAAAGTTGTGGCCAGTTGATGTTGATGGTTGAAAAACCAAACATCTTCGCATGGCATCCGCTCACATCCAACGTGTGTATTGCATATGGATGTTGTTTTCCTGGTTCCACCGCGAGACACGAATTTTGCTTATTTTATTAACCCGCAGTTTGGCCCTCCCAGTTTAATTTTCCCTATCAAAACAGACCAGCGCAGCGGAGAGACCAGCGGGAGGTTCCGCTTGAGATATGGCATTCACTTGAGAACGTTTTTCCGACTTTTAATGATGTTTCGTCCCCCATCGATCGACATGATCTGGTCGCCTAAGTAGGCCTGTCCGCCGATGACGCTCAACATCGCAAGCGAAAGGTCAATTTGAAAAACGTCACACGTTTGCGTTCTCGGTTCCAGTTGTGCTACACGCTCGCTGCCATCCATTCACGGGGAAGGCAATTAAACATTCCCCAGCCAGACTCGCACCGGTTGAAGTCGGGAAAGGCAATATCGCCTACTAATGAACTTGCCAGGAATTCCATTCGAGAACGCCCGCAAAACGGCTGTCGAGCTGAATGAAATGCGCAAATTTACCTCCGGCCTCCGCAGCTACTGGACCGTCTGCCGTCGCGGCGCGTCACCCGGACAGGATGGTGGGGCCGCACAATTTTGATACACTGCAAATGCCCGCCAATAAACATAGAAATTAATGTAAATCATCCGAGATGCCGGGTTTCTTCTGCGCTGTGGCATACCTCGCTCTCGAATTTCCACCACCGCGACCGGGGCGGGGGTAGCTGACTGCGATGCCCTGCCTCAAAATGAGTGATGCGCGTGTTTTCCGCGCAGCAACGAGCACACTTCCCCTTACATGTGCTCATAGCTCGGATCTACGGAAATGGCGTTTCTTCGCCACTCCAAAATCCTTGGTAAATCTTCGTAAATTATGGAACATTATTCATAATTTACCGCTTTGAAAATGTAAACAAACTTTCGTTGGTTAGTCAGCCAATAATTATGCATCCGCTAGCGTGCGTCGGTTGGTCATTGATGAAGGAAAGCGCGATCAGCTCCACAATGAGTTGTCAGTCGCTTGTCAATCGAATGAACGAGGCTTTCGAAAAGGTCATGAACGCAGCACTGGGTGTGCAACGGCTTACCGGTTAGCGCTGCTTGCGTGGCATATTCAAAATTTGAAACGAAGAAAAGTGAAAGATATCCGATATCTTTGAGTCATTAGTGAAAGATGCGAGTGTGACTTATTGTTTTATGGACATTCCTCTATGCAGATTCCTATTTTTATGATGTATCGACTTTCTACTGACAAAAAGTGCCGACAGACAGTGTGGTGAGAAATATGGCAAGGCAGTTTTGCTGTTGAATGTCGTCACTTCGAAATTCATTGCTAAGAGAACAATAATGGAATGCATACTCAAGTACCTGGGCAAAAACAAAATGAATCACTTTGTGCATTATTTTTTTAAATTTTTATCGAATAATCCTGAGTATTTACTTTCGAATCTTTGTATGAAATTCAAGATGATTCTTCAATGACGAACTTTGTCAATTTAGGATGACTCGTCTCTATATATAAAATTGAGTTTGCATTTCCTTAGAGGCAATATAACTCACAAACTGGATGGACCGATTTGCAAGATTTTCTCACTATTCGATTCGTCTTGAGAGTTGATCAAAGTTGATTAGGAAAAGTTGGAAAATTGTCAAAATACAGCGTATACATTAGTTCAAGAGAAAGCCACGAAGCTCGAACTAAAATCGATCTAGAGTACCACGCTCACAGTTTGACGACTGACCGAATAAATAAACCCGAGCAAGATCGGGCAGGTTCTTCTAGTTCTTGATTCTTGTCTATTATAGAATGAAGAAATTTCTTTTAGATTTTCAAATTCATAAACAATTACCCATAAATAATCAAATTCATAAACAATTATCAGACGATATTAACTGCTAGGCAAGTGATCAGATGTCCTGCACTAAAAGTATCCAGACTTGGATTGGAGGGTGGATCAGGGTTAAACCCATAGTGATCATCTAGCAATTAACCCTTTAACTAGCTTTAACCCTTTCAGGACGGATGGGTCAAATATGCCCAGCGTTTTAGATTGGCTGTGTAAAATCACAGAAAAGAGATAGGTCCATACTTTCTTCAGCAAAACTGTTCACCAGGATGTTGGCTTTGCAGGAAAAATATTGGGGGTCAAGTTTGACTATACCCTAAAGCAGCGGTTCTCAACCTGGGGTACATGTACCCCTGGGGGTACCTTCGCCGGGCCCAGGGGGTACCTCGGACTAAAATGCATAATGGCGGATGTATTACAATTTTAATCAAAACTTATTGATAAAGTTTTGATATATGTAATTTTTTTGTATTTCAGAATTTTGTCTTGTACATAATATGCATGGCGATTAGTAACTCAAAGACTATTGAATCCTGCCATCGACAACCAGCACAGTGGATGAAGGGCTGTGGGACAAAATATCAAAAAGGCAGGACGACGAATGAACAAATTTAAAAAATCTGCTATGCAACCTACCTGATTGAAACAAAATGTTGAATGATATGTAAGAATATGCTTCTGAAATAAAATTTAGAGTCTACACGTTCGGAAGCCATAATTTAAAAAAGACATAGAAAATGGATTTTTTATTATTTTTCATATATCAGACATTTTTTCTGAAAAGCTCAGCAACGAAGCAATTGCAATAGGATAAGATGCATCCCTCTACGCTTCTCGAAAGCTTCATTCTAAGCACCTAGGAATATTCCTTTCAAGAGGATCGGAAACCTACTTTCAAGAAGTTCAGACGCCTCCTTTAAAGAGGCCAGGAAACTCCCTTCCAAGAGACTCGGAAGCCTCCTTTCAAGAGGCCCGGAAGCCTCCTTTCAAGAGGCCCGGAAGCCTCCTTTCAAGAGGCCCGGAAGCCTCCTTTCAAGAGGCCCGGAAGCCTCCTTTCAAGAGGCCCGGAAGCCTCCTTTCAAGAGGCCCGGAAGCCTCCTTTCAAGAGGCCCGGAAGCCTCCTTTCAAGAGGCCCGGAAGCCTCCTTTCAAGAGGCCCAGGAGCCTCCTTTCAAGAGGCCGGGGAGCCTCCTTTCAAGAGGCCGGGAAGCCTCGTTTCAAGAGGCCAGGAAGCCTCCTTTAAAGCGGCCAGGAAGCCTCCTTTCAAGAGGCCAGCAAGCCTCCTTTCAAGAGGCCCGGAAGCCCCCTTTAAAGAGGCCGGGAAGCCTCCTTTCAAGAGGCCGGGAAGACTCCTTTCAAGAGGCCCGAAAGCCTCCTTTCAAGAGGCCCGGAAGCCTCCTTTCAAGAGGCCCGGAAGCCTCCTTTCAAGAGGCCCGGAAGCCTCCTCCGCCAGGAAACTCCCTTCCAAGAGGCTCGGAAGCCTCCTTTCAAGAGGCTCGGAAGCCTCCTTTCAAGAGGCTCGGAAGCCTCCTTTCAAGAGGCCCGGAAGCATCCTTTCAAGAGGCCGGCCTGGAAGCCTCCTTTCGAGAAGCCCGAAAGCCTCCTTTCAAGAGGCCCGGAAGCCACCATTCAAGAGGCCCGGAGGCCTCCTTTCAAGAGGCCCGGACGCCTCTTTCAAGAGGCCCGGACGCCTCCTTTCAAGAGGCCGGGAAGCCTCCTTTCATGAGGCCGGGAAGCCTTCTTTCAAGAGGCCGGGAAGCCTCCTTTCAAGAGGCGGGGGAGCCTCCTTTAAAGAGGCTGGGAAGCCTCCTTTCAAGAGGCCGGGAAGTCTCCTTTCAAGAGGCCCGGAAGCCTCCTTTCAAGAGGGCCCGGAAGCCTCCTTTCAAGAGGCCCGGAAGCCTCCTTTCAAGAGGCCCAGGCCTCCTTTCAAGAGGCCCAAGCCTCCTCTCAAGAGGCCCGGAAGCCTCCTTCCCAGCGCCCCGGAACCCTCCTTTCAAGAGGTCTCGAAGCCTCCTTTCAAGAGGCCCGGAAGCCTCCTTTCAAGAGGCCCGGAAGCCTCCTTTCAAGAGGCCCGGAAGCCTCCTTTCAAGAGGCCCGGAAGCCTCCTTTCAAGAGGCCCGGAAGCCTCCTTTCAAGAGGCCCGTAAGCCTCCTTTCAAGGGGCCCGGACGCCTCCTTTCAAGAGGCCCAAGCCTCCTTTCAAGAGGCCCGGAAGCCTCCTTTCAAGAGGCCCGGCAGCCCCCTTTCAAGAGGCCCGGAAGCCTCCTTTCAAGAGGCCCGGAAGCCTCCTTTCAAGAGGCCCGGAAGCCTCCTTTCAAGAGGCCCAGAAGCCTCCTTTCAAGAGGCCCGGAAGCCTCCTTTCAAGAGGCCCAGAAGCCTCCTTTCAAGAGGCCCAAGCCTCCTTTCAAGAGGCCAGAAGCCTCCTTTCAAGAGGCCCAAGCCTCCTTTCAAGAGGCCCGGAAGCCTCCTTTCAAGAGGCCCGGAAGCCTCCTTTCAAGAGGCCCGGAAGCCTCCTTTCAAGAGGCCTGGAAGCCTCCTTTTAAGAGGCCCAAGCCTCCTTTCAAGAGGCCGGAAGCCTCCTTTCAAGAGGCCCGGAAGCCTCCTTTCAAGAGGCCCAGGAAGCCTCCTTTCAAGAGGCCCAAGCTTCCTTTCAAGAGGCCCGGAAGCCTCCTTTCAAGAGGCCCAGAAGCCTCCTTTCAAGAGGCCCAAGCCTCCTTTCAAGAGGCCCGGAAGCCTCCTTTCAAGAGGCCCAGAGCCTCCTTTCAAGAGGCCCGGAAGCCTCCTTTCAAGAGGCCCAAGCCTCCTTTCAAGAGGCCCGGAAGCCTCCTTTCAAGAGACCAGGAAGCCTACTTTCAAAAGGCCCGGAAGCATCATTTCCAGAGGCCCGGAAACCTCCTTTCAAGAAAAACGGAAGACTCCTTTCAAGAGGCCCAGGCCTCCTTTCAAGAGGCCCGGAAGCCTCCTTTCAAGAGGCCCGAAGCCTCCTTTCAAGAGGCCCGGAAGCCTCCTTTCAAGACGCTCTGAAGCCTCCTTTCAAGAGGCCCGGAAGCCTCCTTTCAAGAGGCCCATAAGCCACCCTTCAAGAGGCCCAAGCCTCCTTTCAAGAGGCCGGAAGCCTCCTTTCAAGAGGCCCGGAAGCCTCCTTTCAAGAGGCTTGGATGCCTCCTTTCAAGAGGCTTGGATCCCTCCTTTCAAGAGGCCCTGAAAGCCTCCTTTCAAGAGGCCCGAAGCCTCCTTTCAAGAGGCCCAGGCCTCCTTTCAAGAGGCCCGGAAGCCTCCTTTCAAGAGGCCCGGAAGCCTCCTTTCAAGAAGCCGAGCCTCCTTTCAAGAGGCCCAAGCCTCCTTTCAAGAGGCCCGGAAGCCTCCTTTCAAGAGGCCCAGCCTCCTTTCAAGAGGCCCAGGCCTCCTTTCAAGAGGCCCGGAAGCCTCCTTTCAAGAGGCCCAAGCCTCCTTTCAAGAGGCCCAGAAGCCTCCTTTCAAGAGGCTCGGAAGCCTCCTTTCAAGAGGCCCAGAAGCCTCCTTTCAAGAGGCCGGAAGCCTACTTTCAAGAGGCACGGAAGCCTCCTTTCAAGAGGCCCGGAAGCCTCCTTTCAAGAGGCCCGGAAGCCTCCTTTCAAGAGGCCCGGAAGCCTCCTTTCAAGAGGCCCGAAAGCCTCCTTTCAAGAGGCCCGAAAGCCTCCTTTCAAGAGGCCCGGAAGCCTTCTTTCAAGAGGCCCGGAAGCCTCCTTTCAAGAGGCCCGGAAGCCTCCTTTCAAGAGGCCCGGAAGCCTCCTTTCAAGAGGCCCGGAAGCCTCCTTTCAAGAGGCCCGGAAGCCTCCTTTCAAGAGGCCCGGAAGCCTCCTTTCAAGAGGCCCGGAAGCCTCCTTTCAAGAGGCCCGGAAGCCTCCTTTCAAGAGGCTCGGAAGCCTCCTTCCAAAGGCCCCGGAACCCCCCTTCCAAAGGCCCGGAAGCCCCCTTCCCAGAGGCCCGGAAGCCTCCTTTCAAGAGGCGCCGAAGCCTCCTTTCAAGGGGCCCAGAAGCTTCCTTTCAAGAGGCCCGAAGCCTTCTTTCAAGAGTCTCGGAAACCTCCTTTCAAGAGGCGCTGAAGCCTCTTTTCAAGAGGCCCAAAAGCCTCCTTTAAGAGGCCCGGAAGCCTTCTTTCAAGAGTCCCGAAGCCTCCTTTCAAGAGTCCCAGAAGCCTCCTTCCAAAAAGCCCGAAAGTCTCCTTCCAAGAGGCCCGAAAACCTCATTTCAAGAGGCCCAAGCCTCCTTTCAAGAGGCCCGAAGCCTCCTTTCAAGAGGCCCGGAAGCCTCCTTTCAAGAGGCCCGGAAGCCTCCTTTCAAGAGGCCCGGAAGCCTCCTTTCAAGAGGCCCGGAAGCCTCCTTTCAAGAGGCCCAGCCTCCTTTCAAGAGGCCCGGAAGCCTCCTTTCAAGAGGCCCGGAAGCCTCCTTTCAAGAGGCCAGGAAGCCTCCTTTCAAGAGGCCCGGAAGCCTCCTTTCAAGATATCCGGAAGCCTCCTTTCAAGGGGCCCGAAGCCTACTTTCAAGAGGCCCGGAAACCTACTTTCAAGAGGCCCAGGCCTCCTTTCAAGAGGCCTGGAAGCCTCCTTTCAAGAGGCCCGGAAGCCTCCTTTCAAGAGGCCCGGAAGCCTCCTTTCAAGAAGCCCGGAAGCCTCCTTTCAAGAGGCCCGGAAGCCTCCTTTCAAGAGGCCCGGAAGCCCCCTTTTAAGAGGCCCGGAAGCCCCCTTTTAAGAGGCCCGGAAGCCTTCTTTCAAGAGGGCCGGAAACCTCCTTTCAAGAGGCCGGAAACCTCCTTTCAAGAGGCCGGAAAGCCTAATTGCAAAAGGCCCGGAAGCCTCATTTCAAGAGGCCCGGAAGCCTCCTTTCAAAAGGCCCAGAAGCCTCCTATCCAAAGGCGCGGACGACTCCTCTTAAGAGGCCCAAGCCTCCTTTCAAGAGGTCCGGAAGCCTCCTTTCAAGAGGCCCGGAAGCCTCCTTTCAAGAGGCCCGGAAGCCTTCTTTCAAGAAGCCCGGAAGCCTCCTTTCAAGAGGCCCAGAGGGCTCCTTCCCAAAGGCCCGGAAGACTCCTTTCAAGAGGCCCGGAAGCCTCCTTCAAGAGGCCCGAAGCCTCCTTTCAAGAGGCCCGGCAGCCTCCTTTCAAGAGGCCCGGTAGCCTCCTTTCAAGAGGCCCGAAAGCCTCCTTTCAAGAGGCCCGGGAGCCTCCTTTCAAGAGGCCCGGAAGCCTCCTTTCAAGAGGCCCGGAAGCCTCGTTTCAAGAGGCCAGAATGCCTCCCTTCAAGAGGCCCGGACGCCTCCTTTCAAGAGGCCCGGAAGCTTCCTTTCCAGAGGCCCGGAAGCCTCCTTTCAAGAGGCCTAGAAGCCTCCTTTCAAGAGGCCCGGAAGCCTCCTTTCAAGAGGCCCGGAAGCCTCCTTTCAAGAGGCCCGGAAGCCTCCTTTCAAGAGGCCCGGAAGCCTCGTTTCAAGAGGCCCGAAGGCCTCCTGGCAAGGGGCCCGGAAGCCTCCTTTCAAGAGGCCCAGAAGCCTCCTTTCAAGAGGCCCCAAGCCTCCTTTCAAGAGGCCCGGAAGCCTCCTTTCAAGAGGCTCGGAAGCCTCCTTTCAAGAGGCCCAAGCCTCCTTTCAAGAGGCCAGGAAGCCTCTTTCAAGAGGCCTGAAGCCTCCTTTTAAGAGGCCAGAGCCTCCTTTCAAGAGGCCCGGAAGCCTCCTTTCAAGAGGCCCAGGCCTCCTTTCAAGAGGCCCAGAGCCTCCTTTCAAGAGGCCCAGAGCCTCCTTTCAAGAGGCCCAGGCCTCCTTTCAAGAGGCCCGGAAGCCTCCTTTCAAGAGGCCCAAGCCTCCTTTCAAGAGGCCCAGAAGCCTCCTTTCAAGAGGCCGGACCCCTCCTTTCAAGAGGCCCGGAAGCCTCCTTTCAAGATGCCCGGAAGCCTCCTTTCAAGATGCCCGGAAGCCTCCTTTCAAGAGGCCCGAAGCCTCCTTTCAAGAGGCCGGAAGCCTCCTTTCAAGAGGCCCAGGCCTCCTTTCAAGAGGCCCGGAAGCCTCCTTTCAAGAGGCCCGGAAGCCTCCTTTCAAGAGGCCCGAAGCCTCCTTTCAAGAGGCCCGGAAGCCTCCTTTCAAGAGGCCCGGAAGCCTCCTTTCAAGAGGCCTGGAAGCCTCCTTTCAAGAGGCCCAGGCCTCCTTTCAAGAGGCCAGGAAGCCTCCTTTCAAGAGGCCTGGAAGCCTCCTTTCAAGAGGCCCGAAGCCTCCTTTCAAGAGGCCCGGAAGCCTCCTTTCAAGAGGCCCGGAAGCCTCCTTTCAAGAGGCCAGAAGCCTCCTTTCAAGAGGCCCGGAAGCCTCCTTTCAAGAGGCCCGGAAGCCTCCTTTCAAGAGGCCCAGAAGCCTCCTTTCAAGAGGCCCGGAAGCCTCCTTTCAAGAGGCCCGAAGCCTCCTTTCAAGAGGCCTGAGGCCTCCTTTCAAGAGGCCCGGAAGCCTCCTTTCAAGAGGCCCAGGCCTCCTTTCAAGAGGCCCAAGCCTCCTTTCAAGAGGCCCGGAAGCCTCCTTTCAAGAGGCCCGGAAGCCTCCTTTCAAGAGGCCCGGAAGCCTCCTTTCAAGAGGCCCGGAAGCCTCCTTTCAAGAGGCCCGGAAGCCTCCTTTCAAGAGGCCCGGAAGCCTCCTTTCAAGAGGCCCGGAAGCCTTCTTTCAAGAGGCCGGAAGCCTCCTTTCAAGAGGCCCGGAAGCCTCCTTTCAATTGGTTCGGAAGCCTCCATTTAAGTGGTTCGGAAGCCTCCATTCAAAAAGCCCGGAAACTTCCTTACTAGACGTCCGGAAGCTTCTTTTCAAGAGGCCCGGAAACCTTCTTCCGAGATGCTAGTAAGTCTACTTTCAAGAGGCTCGGAAGCCTGTTTTCAAGAGGTCTGGAAGCCTGTTTTCAAAAGGCTTGGATATCTTTAATCTCTCTAGAGGCTTGGAAACCTACGTTCAAAAGGCTCAGATGCGTCATTACAAGATGCTTGCTAGCTTTCTTTTAAGTAGCTTGAAAGCCACCTTTCATAAGGATCGGAAGCCTCTCTTCAAGAGCTCGGAATAATTACATTTTCATCCAACTTTATGGAGGGTCAAATGTCCCGTTAATTTCAGCTCCATTTTTTTGTATTTCTAATGAGTTACACTCATTTTCATTCACAGCAAAAAAAATAGGGGGTACCTTAATTAATGCAAAGGTGCGAAGGGCTACCTCTCAAGAAAAAGGTTGGGAACCGCTGCCCTAAAGACCCAGCCCGAGTAGCACACATGTTACACATAGATTACAGTAACTTATATGTGACCATAATCAGTCACAGTTAAGTTGCTGCAACCATATTCGCTTGATATAAGCTGCTTGGGAGATATCCGAAACCTTAGGAAGATTTCGCTTCTGAGAGCATGAAAACTAATCTGACATGTTTGAATCCTAAATCACTTTGTTTGATAGTTCTGAACACTCAGACAAGTTGAGCCATCCTGAACATTATGCCTGTGATTAAAACATGCTGGAGTTCAGCCCACGGTACCTACAGGATCAAACAAAGCTTTGGCAATGTACTCATCGTCAGTGTACACCCAATCCGGTTCAATAAGCATATACGCATGATGCAAACCCAATTTTCTTGAATACGGGATGGTCAAGGTACTCCGAAACGTTCTGGAGTTTGGCCCACGGTATTTACCAGACCAACCAAGGTTTTTTGCAATGTCCTCATCGTCGGTATATACCCAATCTGGTTCAAAAAGCATATACGCATCATTGGAAGCCTAGTTTCTTGAATACGAGATGTTCAATGTACTCCAAAACGTTCTGGAGTTCAGTCCACTGTATCTATCAGAGCAATCAAGGCTTTTGCAATGTCCTCATCATCGGTTAACATTCAATCTTGTTCAATAATCATACACGTATGATGCAAAGCTTATTTTCTTGAAAACGAGATGCTCATGGTACTCCTACTTGTTCGGGAGTTTAGCTAACGGTGTCTACAGGATCAATCAAGGCTTCTGCAATGTCATCATCGTCGATATACACCCAACGCTGTTAAGTAGGCATATACGCATCATGCAAACCCATTATTTTGTGAATACGTGTTATACAAGGTTCTCCAAAATATTCTTGAGTTTAGTACATAGTGTCTACCAGATCAATCCAAATTTTCGCAATATTCTTATCATCGGTATTTACTCAATCCCGTGTAATAAGCATATGATCTCAATTTCCATGAACATGAGATCCAATGTCCAAGGTGCTCCAAAATGATCTTGAGATGTACAATGACAATAATGGGGTTAATCTGCGATTCGTTTCACGTTCATGGACTTGAATGATCAAGTAGTTCAATCGTTCCAGTTTCATAGTCATATCAACTCAATGGATCTACTGGGATATCTTATCATACACCATTCATAGATGATCATGCTCCGACATGATCCGTGCTACAAAACGGGTCTATACAGTCGATCATTTATGAATCACCAATGAAAGGACCATTGAATCAAGCATGCATCGAGATGTGTAATAGAAGTTCCTTGGAAAATTGTTCAAAAGAATCATCAGCAATGTCCAGAAAAACCGAGAAAACAATTAAAGTATGGCATCATTTGCTTCCACAAGTCGATATAGAGTAATGTTTGGCACTAAACGGATACATCGTTCAGGACTTGGTTGATCGGGTAGATCGTACTTTATGAACCCCAGGCCGGTTTGAAGAACCATAAAGGCCTGTAACAGCTTGTAAAAGTTTTGAGTGAAATCCTATCGGCTGAATAGACCTACTCGGATGTTCTGCAATGCACGGATATATCGTTTAGGGCTTGGTTGATCGGGTAGATAGCATCTTTTCAACTCCCGGGCGATTGGAGAACCTAAAAGGACAGTAGTAACTTGTAAACATAATGATTAAAACCCTATCGGCTCAATGGACCTGCTGGGACGTTTAGCAAGGCACGGAAACATCGTTCAGGGCTTGATTGATCGGGTAGATCGCATCTTTTGAACTCCAGGACGTTTAGGAGACCCTGAAATAGGTTAGGTTAATCCAAAAGTCGATAATTTCATATCTTATGATCACATACATATATTTTTGGACATATTCTCAGCTTTAGATATTTTGTTTCCAGAGGTATTTTCTGATTTTTTCGAGAATATGAACTTTAGAACAGTTTGGACGACTTAGGGCATCCGAAAAAAATATGTTCACACTTTTTCAATTTTTTCTATACTAGTTTTGGCAGGATCGAGCGGAAAACCCCAAATCTGTACGTTAAATCCATTTTTACATGGTAGTAGTCCTGAAAGGGTTAAGATCAACTATGGCGTGCAACATCCGAGGTCCGGGGATCCCTCGCAGGTCCGTGGGTGGAGGACCAATCACTTCGACAGCGAAGTTTTCACCTCGGCCTTGCGACTGGAAGCCAACACTGAAAGCTTAAACGGGGATGCGTTGGTAGCTGTCTTATCAAGCGCGTGCGACGCTACCATGCCGAGGAAAGCCCTGCCGAGAAATGGCAGGCGCCCGGTATACTGGTGGAGTGCCGAGATTGCAGCTCTTTGATCAACCTGCTTCAAGGCTAGACAAAGGATGCAACGTTCCCGCACCGAGGATGAAAGAGCGGACCGCCGTGAAGTGTTTCGAGCTGCGAAACTAGCCTTTACAAGGCCATCAAGAGTAGTAAGAGAGCGACCAAAGGGAGCTCTTCACCCTCTGAACGGTCCCCGGATAGGTTGGCGAGGATTATCGAGGTATTCTTCCCGCCCCGAGCCACAAGTCCCTGGCCTCCTGCACCGCAAGCCGAAATGGTGGTTCCGGTGACGAAAGAACAGTAACTCGCGGTGGCTAAATCTCTGGTAACGAACAAAGCTCCAGCGGCTGATGGAGTTCCGAACAGCGCTCTCCAGGCAGCGAGTAATGATTCGAATACTTTTGAAAGTGCACAAAGAATACTTATTGGACGAGAATCTTTTTCAGTAACAGGGTGATTAGTTTTACCTATTGGAATTACTTTTGCAATTTTCCAATCGAGGGGGAAATTGGAGGAAGTAATACAATAATTGAAGATGTTTTCAATGTATTTGAGAGTAACACTTAAGGACATTTTTAAAACATTGAGCGGAATTAAATCGTTGCCAACAGCATCACGCGAAGCAGTAACGAACTCAGAGAGTATTTCATCATTATTTGTAACACACCTAAATGATAAATTCGGATGTTTCAACATCCCCTATCTCCCCTATACACATCTAATTGAAAAAAAAATTGTGTTTTTTTCTAAAGAAAATTCCACAATTGTGAATAACGCCAATTCTTCGATTGGTACATGGCTCTATGGGTCTTCGCGGTTCCTATAAAACAGCGGTTCTCAACTTGGGGTACATGTGCCCCTGGGGTAACTTCGCCGGGCACAGGGGGTACCTCGGAAAAAATGCGTTATGGCGGATGAATTACAATTTTAATCAAAACCTGGAAGGCTCCTTCCAAGTGACCTGGAAGCCTTATTTTAAGGGGTTCGGAAACTTTTTTTCCAAGAAGCCCGGAAGCCTTCTTTTAAGCTTTTTTAACTTTCTTTTTTCTTTTCTCCCTCTTTAAAAACCCTCGGAAAGTTTTTTTTTTCAAACGCCTCTAAAGGCTCTTTCAACATGCTTCAATACCTCATTTTAAGAGACTGGAAGGCCTGAAAGCTTTCTTTCAATGGGTCTGAAAACCCTATTTTAAAAAGAACGGAACACATGAACAGTCTCGGAAGGCTCCCATCAACAGGTTTAAAAGCCTCCTTTCAAGAGGCTCGGAAGCCTCCTTTCAAGAGGCTCGGAAGCCTCCTTTCAAGAGGCTCGGAAGCCTCCTTTCAAGAGGCTCGGAAGCCTCCTTTCAAGAGGCTCGGAAGCCTCCTTTGAAGAGGCTCGGGCCTCCTTTCAAGAGGCTCAGAAGCCTCCTTTCAAGAGGCTCAGAAGCCTCCTTTCAAGAGGCTCAGAAGCCTCCTTTCAAGAGGCTCAGGAAGCCTCCTTTCAAGAGGCTCAGGCCTCCTTTCAAGAGGCTCAGAAGCCTCCTTCAAGAGGCTCAGGAAGCCTCCTTTCAAGAGGCTCAGAAGCCTCCTTTCAAGAGGCTCAGAAGCCTCCTTTCAAGAGGCTCAAGCCTCCTTTCAAGAGGCTCAGGAAGCCTCCTTTCAAGAGGCTCAGAAGCCTCCTTTCAAGAGGCTCAGGCCTCCTTTCAAGAGGCTCAGAAGCCTCCTTTCAAGAGGCTCAGAAGCCTCCTTTCAAGAGGCTCCAGCCTCCTTTCAAGAGCTCAGAAGCCTCCTTTCAAGAGGCTCAGAGCCTCCTTTCAAGAGGCTCAGAGCCTCCTTTCAAGAGGCTCAGAGCCTTCTTTCAAGAGGCTCAGGAAGCCTTCTTTCAAGAGGCTCAGAGCCTCCTTTCAAGAGGCTCAGAAGCCTCCTTTCAAGAGGCCTCAGAGCCTCCTTTCAAGAGGCTCAGAAGCCTCCTTTCAAGAGGCTCAGAAGCCTCCTTTCAAGAGGCTCAGAAGCCTCCTTTCAAGAGGCTCAGAAGCCTCCTTTCAAGAGGCTCAGAAGCCTCCTTTAAAGAGCTCAGAAGCCTCCTTTCAAGAGGCTCAGAAGCCTCCTTTCAAGAGGCTCAGAGCCTCCTTTCAAGAGGCTCAGGCCTCCTTTCAAGAGGCTCAGAAGCCTCCTTTCAAGAGGCTCAGAAGCCTCCTTTCAAGAGGCTCGAAGCCACCTTTCAAGAGGCCTCAGGCCTCCTTTCAAGAGGCTTGGAAGCCTCCTTTCAAGAGGCTCAGAAGCCTCCTTTAAATAGCTCAGGAAGCCGTCTTTCAAGAGGCTCAGAGCCTCCTTTCAAGAGGCTCCAGAAGCCTCCTTTCAAGAGGCTCAGGCCTCCTTTCAAAGGCTCAGAAGCCTCCTTTCAAGAGGCTCGGAGCCTCCTTTCAAGAGGCTCGGAGCCTCCTTTCAAGAGGCTCGGAGCCGCCTTTCAAGAGGCTCGGAGCCTCCTTTCAAGAGGCTCAGAGCCTCCTTTCAAGAGGCTCAGAGCCTCCTTTCAAGAGGCTCGGAGCCTCCTTTCAAGAGGCTCAGAAGCCTCCTTTCAAGAGCTCAGAAGCCTCCTTTCAAGAGGCTCAGAGCCTCCTTTCAAGAGGCTCAGGAAGCCTCCTTTCAAGAGGCTCAGAAGTCTCCTTTCAAGAGGCTCAGAAGCCTCCTTTCAAGAGGCTCAGAAGCCTCCTTTCAAGAGGCTCAGGCCTCCTTTCAAGAGGCTCAGAAGCCTCCTTTCAAGAGGCTCAGAGCCTCCTTTCAAGAGGCTCAGAGCCTCCTTTCAAGAGGCTCAGAAGCCTCCTTTCAAGAGCTCAGAAGCCTCCTTTCAAGAGGCTCAGAAGCCTCCTTTCAAGAGGCTCAGAAGCCTCCTTTCAAGAGGCTCAGTAGCCTCCTTTCAAGAGGCTCAAGCCTCCTTTCAAGAGGCTCAGGCCTCCTTTCAAGAGGCTCAGAAGCCTCCTTTCAAGAGGCTCAGAAGCCTCCTTTCAAGAGGCTCAGAAGCCTCCTTTCAAGAGGCTCAGAAGCCTCCTTTCAAGAGGCTCAGAGCCTCCTTTCAAGAGGCTCAGGCCTTCTTTCAAGAGGCTCAGAAGCCTCCTTTCAAGAGGCTCAGGCCTCCTTTCAAGAGGCTCAGAAGCCTCCTTTCAAGAGGCTCAGGCCTCCTTTCAAGAGGCTCAGCAGCCACCTTTCAAGAGGCACGGAAGTCTCCTTTCAAGAGGCTCAGAAGCCTCCTTTCAAGAGGCTCAGGCCTCCTTTCAAGAGACTCAGAAGCCTCCTTTCAAGAGGCTCAGAGCCTCCTTTCAAGAGGCTCAGAAGCCTCCTTTCAAGAGGCTCAGAGCCTCCTTTCAAGAGGCTCAGCAGCCTCCTTTCAAGAGAGGCACGAAGTCTCCTTTCAAGAGGCTCAGAAGCCTCCTTTCAAGAGGCTCAGAGCCTCCTTTCAAGAGGCTCAGAAGCCTCCTTTCAAGAGGCTCAGAAGCCTCCTTTCAAGAGGCTCAGAAGCCTCCTTTCAAGAGGCTCAGAAGCCTCCTTTCAAGAGGCTCAGAAGCCTCCTTTCAAGAGGCCTCAAGCCTCCTTTCAAGAGGCCTCAGGCCTCCTTTAAATAGCTCAGAAGCCGTCTTTCAAGAGGCTCAGAAGCCTCCTTTCAAGAGGCTCAGAGCCTCCTTTCAAGAGGCTCAGAGCCTCCTTTCAAGAGGCTCAGAGCCTCCTTTCAAGAGGCTCAGGCCTCCTTTCAAGAGGCTCAGGAAGCCTCCTTTCAAGAGGCTCAGAGCCTCCTTTCAAGAGGCTCAGGCCTCCTTTCAAGAGGCTCAGAAGCCTCCTTTCAAGAGGCTCAGGCCTCCTTCCAAGAGGCTCAGAAGCCTCCTTTCAAGAGGCTCAGGCCTCCTTTCAAGAGGCTCAGGCCTCCTTTCAAGAGGCTCAGAAGCCTCCTTTCAAGAGGCTCAGAGCCTCCTTTCAAGAGGCTCAGGAAGCCTCCTTTCAAGAGCTCAGAAGCCTCCTTTCAAGAGGCTCAGAAGCCTCCTTTCAAGAGGCTCAGGCCTCCTTTCAAGAGGCTCAGAAGCCTCCTTTCAAGAGCTCAGAGCCTCCTTTCAAGAGGCTCAGAAGCCTCCTTTCAAGAGGCTCAGGCCTCCTTTCAAGAGGCTCAGAGCCTCCTTTCAAGAGGCTCAGGCCTCCTTTCAAGAGGCTCAGAAGCCTCCTTTCAAGAGCTCAGAAGCCTCCTTCCAAGAGCTCAGGCCTCCTTTCAAGAGGCTCGGAAGCCTCCTTTCAAGAGGCTCCGGAGCCTCCTTTTAAAAACTTGGAAGCCTTCTTTCAAATGGCTCAAGCCTACTTTCAAAAGGCTCAGAAGCCTCCTTTCAAAAACTTGGAAGCATTTTTTCAAATGGCGTAGAAGCCTCCTTTCAAGAGGCTCGGAAGCCTCGTTTCAAGAAGCTCGAAAACCTTCTTCCAAGAGGTTCGGAAGCCTCACTTCAAGAAGCTGAGAATTCTTCCCAGAGGCTCGGAAGCCTGTTTTCAAGAAGCCTTTTTTCAAGCCTTTTTTTTCAAGAAGCTCGGAATCCTCCTTTCAAGACGACCAGAAGCTTCCTTTCAAGAGGCTCGGAAACCTCCCTTCAAGAGGCTTGGAAATCTCCTTTCATTAGGGTTGGAAGCCTCCTTTCAAGAGGTGCGGAAGCCTACTTTCAAGTGACTCGGAAGCCTACTTTCAAAAGGCTTGGAAGTATCCTTGGAAGAAGACCTCAAAGTCATAAAAGAAGCTTGACATATATACTAAATGTGACTTGGACTTTTAATGAAACATAAAAAAAATGCCAGCCAACAAGAGCCATATATGCCGCTAGTTTTCTGGTCCGTTTTTCATATATCTCATGATTTATGATTTTTTTTTTATTTTATAGCTTAATGAATATAAAAGTTCAAAGGGGTACCTCTCAAGTAAACGGTTGAGCACCGCTGACCTAGAAGAACTCAAAAAGCGCAAGGATTTCTCAAAGATAGCTTTCATAAACGATATTATTATCGTACAAAAAGTGGATAGTAGTGAAATTTTGGAAAACATTAATTTTTACGCTCCTATCCGTCCCAGTACTGAGATTTTCATTGAGAGAGGTCACGCGATATTTACATTTTATTCTTTCCCGCTTTCATAGAAAACATAAACAATGAAAGGAATTCTCCTAATTTACACGGATTTTTATTTCATGAAAGCGTATTAAACTATCGTAAACAAGCTGTTTCTTCTTCAATAATGTTACTTCTAACTCGAAAATTACCAACAATGCAATCGTTCTCTCGACTAGTCATTGTTATTTGATCACAGATCTATTAAAACAAAACTAGGTATTTAGAAATTTATATTTCAAAGCAAAGCAACATTCCCATCAGCTATGGAAAAACTCACTCACTCACACGAACCACACCTATTTTAAATCCCTATCCATCAGCGAACACGCGATTGCAAAACGAATGCTACTCAACCCAACAGCGAACCAACAAACGATTCATACCTACTGAGTGCCCCCCAGCAAGGAGAAGTGAAACCAAAAATAGTACGAAAAGAAATCGAGAGATGAGAGTGAACCGATGTGTAGTGAGTGCAGCAGAAAACACTGAGTTGGACTCAGAAGATTGATTCAATTTAGACTCAATGATTCGTTTTGCGGCCTGATTATTTCCGCCGAATCCTCACTCACCACTCAATTGCGATTCCATTCGTTTACGAACCAAATGTAAACAAATACTCGGCTATGCATCATTTGCTATCTGTGGGAAACATTCGGTGATGAATTTTGTCTGTTTGTTTTTTGGCATGATTCGTTACTAACTGAAGCCAAACGGCAGACAATCGAATTTGAAAATTTTGGAAGGGCTCGTGTACAGTTGCCTAATTTGCGATTGTTTGTAGATGTGAGGGAAAGATTAGCGCTAAATGAACCGATGTTCCCATACCTGATTCCCATCAGAAATGCTTGTAATATGACAGGTGACCGGGAGACGGTTACATTTTCATTTGGTCTCTTGAAAATGAAAATGCAACTTGTTGCAAACTTTTTCGTAGTTCGGTTTTCCGCAACTCGAAAATTAGTTTTCTCACTAACAACAATTCCAATAAGAATTCCGGCGTTGGTATATAAGGTTAAGCAAACTGTTGAAAGTATACGTACTAATTAGATAGTAATCTAGTACTTTAGTTTTATTTAGGCTACGACTGTTGAGTTTAGGGCTATAACTCAATCTTCCAATAGTATAATACAAATTCACTAATTAACGATATTCAGTACAATTTCTAGAAAATATATGGATATAATTCACTATTTCTGTAGCTTTTCGTAAGCTTTCACATTGCATATATATATATATATATTGCTGATGTCATCCTTCACAATCGGTCAAAGACGTGTCACCGTTGGCAATCGAAGCAGCGCGTCGAAATACTTCAGCGCCGACTTGTTGACGACTCGATCCAAAGGGCCTAATGCGGATAATTCGCAACACCCCGGCCCGTAATGCCTTACCCTTGATTGGCCCTACTCTGCTCCAGGATATCCAGCAAGGCTACTTTGATCGCCGGTCTTTGAAACACCCCCGATGATGTTTGGACATCCACCTTCCGCACTTGACCATCCCGCGAAGCGTAGATTTCAACAACTCGCCCTCTCAACCATCCATTGCGAACCGTCTCGTCTACGATGACAACAGGGTCGTCCACTTGGAGCGGACGTACATCATTGAACCACTTTGTTCGACGAGCTATTGTTGGAAGGTAGCCTTGAATCCATCGTTTCCAAAACTGGTTCAACAGTTGCTGCATCAGCTTCCAATTCACCCTCAGCAATACTTTTTCACTAATGCGGATCCTTGACGAGTTGTTGGCACCATTTGAACTCATGAGCAGAAAGTTGTTTGGAGTCACCGCTTCTTCTGTTGAGTCTGCTATGGGCACAAATGTAAGAGGATGAGAGTTGACGATCAATTCGGCTTCTGCAAGAAATGTCATCAACTCTTCATCGTTTAAACGTTGATTGTGATGCAACGCCTTGAAAGCGTCCTTGATTGAGCGCACTTTTCGCTCCCATACGCCTCCCATATGCGGAGCGGAGGGTGGATTGAAAATCCACTCGGTTTCGGCGTTTGAAAACGTGGACGCTAATTCCTTGTTGATAGCCTTTATTTCATCTGCTAACTCCCTAGCGGCTCCTCGAAAATTGGTCCCGTTATCACTGTATATTTGCTGCGGCAATCCTCTACGTGAAACGAAACGGCGAATTGCCATTTTACGCGATGCGGCTGACATTGTGTGCACTACCTCCACGTGGACAGCTCGTACAGTAAGGCACGTGAATAGTGCCACCCATATCTTCTCATTAGTGCGACGTCGTTTAACGATCAATGGTCCAAAATAATCCAATCCCGTGAAAGTAAACGGGCGAACGTATGGCGTCACTCTTGGGTGTGGTAGCACAGCCATCTTTGGTTCAGCTGGCCTCGCTCGATAGACCTTACACCACATACACATTTTTACCACAGTTTTAACGGCGAATCGGATTTTGGGTATATAGTATCGTTGGCGTAGCTCATTGATAACAGTATCGACGTTTGCATGACCGAATTTCTGATGGTATTTGTGTATAAGGAGATTGGTAACGTGACTTCCTCTGGGAATTATTACCGGATTTTGAAAGTCGAACGAATAGTAGACATTATTTATGTTAATGCGACTACGCATTCGCAAAAGTCCTGCGTCGTCTAAGAATGGGGACATTTTCCTGAGGGAACTTGTATATCCCAACGACTTTTGCTTATCAATCGGAAGCTCTGCGTTTTTGCGAATAATGGTGATTTCAGCGGGATAGGTTTGACCTTGTACTACGCGCCACACACTTGCCTCAGCTGCCGTATAGTCTTTTTGGTCCAGAATTGTTACGCTACTGTTTGTCTTTACTCTGTGTAGTGTTTGGCAACGATGAACGAAGTGATACAAGTAGCTTAGATTTTTTACAAGGTCCTCCCAACGTGAAAACTTTGAGAAATCGATTGCCGGATTAAAAACTGAGACGTGATGATGAATGGCTTTAACCTCTTGCAATGGCTCCGCAAGTTTGATCGGCAGACGAGGCCACTCATTCTCTGGTCGAAGTAGAAACGGCGGCCCAGTAAACCATGAGTTTTCTGGATTGAAACATGGCCCATTGCCCCATTTCGTCCCCTTGTCAGCAAGGTTCAGGTTAGAAGGAACGTAGTGCCATTCTTCAATTCTTGTCTCCGACTGAATTTCTGCTATTCGAAATGCCACAAATTGTCGGTACTTCCTTGGGTCAGCTCTCAACCAGGCTAACACAGTGGTTGAGTCGGTCCACATGTACCGTTTCTGGACTGGTATGGAGTGGTTTTCTTGGATACTCTTGAGCAGCCTCACTCCGATCACTCCGGCACTTAGTTCATTCCTCGGTATTGATTGAGGTTTCAGAGGTGTCACCTTTGTTTTGGCCGTTACTAGAGTACATCTTGGAACACCATTGTCGATAATCCAGAAATAAGCTACAGCACAGTAGGCCAACAAACTAGCATCTACGAAGACATGGAGCTCCAAGGAATCTAGACTGCGTGGGCTATAGTTCGGGAAGTAACACCTCGACATTCGGACCTCCGCCAGATTTGGAATTAGTTTCACCCAACGCTGCCAGGCCCCATAATCTTCTTCCGCGATAGGATCGTCCCATTGAACTCTAGATCTCCACACGTCCTGGATTAATATTTTCCCATGCACTGTGTAGGTGGCTACGATCCCCAGTGGATCGAAATGGCTCATAACTACCCTCAGAACTTGCCTTTTGGTGGGAACGACATGGCCGGATAGCAAAGGCTTGAGATCTTCACGAAACTGTGTGGTGAATTTGAATAAATCGTTCCTGGGGTCCCAAGACATACCAAGGACACGTTCTGAAACAGTAGACTTCTCTACTGAAAAGCGTTTCGTTTTCTCATCGACGTCTACCCCGACCCGTCGAAGAATCTCCTCGGAGTTGGATTGCCAGTTCCTAATGTCGAACCCAGCTCTGCTAAAATCCATCGAACCTCCTCTAATATACGCACTGTTTCTTCTATAGTATCACGGCTATCCAAGAAATCGTCAACGTAGGTGTTGTTGATAATCGCCGATGCCGCTTCTGGATAAACCTCTCCGTACTCCTTCGCATTGGTGTTCTTCACATGTTGCGCAAGGCATGGAGAGCATGACGCCCCGAAGATAACTACATCCATAACATACACAGTTGGTTTTTGTTCCGGACTCAATCGAAACAGGAATCTTTGAGATTGTCGATCCCTTTGCTTTACCAAAATTTGGTGGAACATTTGACGCACATCTCCTACCGCTACGTACTGTCGTTGACGGAATCCACATAAGACCTTCAGCAGTGGAGTCAGCAGATCTGGTCCCGTAAGTAGCATAGAGTTAAGAGATACCTCTCCAACCCGTGCCGCTGCATCCCAAACAATACGTACTTTCCCTGGCTTGTGTGGGTTTTGCACGATGCCCAAGGGAAGATACCAGATCCGATGTGGTTCGCAATTTTGCAGCTCTCTTTCCGTAGCTTCGTGCGCATAACCGCGCTCTAGATATTCATCGATCTGCTCAACGACTTTTATTTTAAGAGCTGGATTCTTGGCCAGTTTCCTCTCGAGGCAAACAAGGCGACGCACGTTGCGAAATGCGAACTTTTCGTTTTTCCGTAACAGTCCGCATTCGAACCTTCCGGAATCGGTTCGTTTTGTGAACTGTTCCAACATTTGTCTAGCCGTTGACCTTCAGGGGACTCCAAGGTCAAAATAGGTCTCACTCCGATGGATTCCACAGCAAAATAATCATTAACTAGACTGTGGAGCGTTTCATCCGCCTTACAGTTGCACTTGTGAAACATCACGCGACCGGTAGGTTGCTTTGCTTTTACTCCTCCTCCGAAGATGGTCCACCCAAGTCGTGTCTTAGCTGCTATTGGTTCTCTGCTGCGTCTCTCTCGTTTGTCCAACGTTAACTTTAGTTGTGCATTATCCAGTCCTATAAGTATTCGAGGTACTGCATTGGAAAAGCTTCGTATGGGAAGTCCTTTCAAATGGGGAAATTGCTTGCAAAGTTCCCCGTAGTTTCAGCTTTCCTGTGGTAGGTCCAGATTAGGAACTGTTTGCACCTCCGAAATCATGTAACCTGGACCTCCGTTGACACTTGAAATACGCAACTCCACTTGGCGTGACGTCGGTTCGGTCCTCGTGACACTTCCCGTCCATTGAATGCACAGCGAACTAACATTCCCGCTCAATCCTAGCTCCTTTGCGATGTCTTCTTCCACCAACGTAAGGTTCGATCCATCGTCCAAGAAGGCAAAGGTGAAGACAGACTTTCCTTTACTGGAAAGAATCACTGGAAGCACTTTGAAAAGTACGCCGGTTTGGCGAGAACAATGCGTTGAGATGACACCTGACGATCCAGCCTGGAATACAGTACCATTTGGTTTGGGGTTCGGTGTATGCAGCAACTTATGATGACATTCAGTGCAGCCGTCGATTCCACAAGATTTCTTTGACCTGCAGGGCCATTTACCATGGCGACATATATTGAACTCGCCGACTAAACGCCTTTTCTGATGCATACTGAGAGCAGCGAATTTCTCACAGTTCCGAAGTTTGTGACTATTCTTGTTGCAAGCCGGGCAAGGTTTGAGGGTTATTTCGGTTTTGGTAGAAAACTCCTTTTTAGTACTTGCACCGCTAGCAGTTTTTCCTTCCACACTGTGTGCGTTTATGTAACCACCTTTCTCCTTCTTGCTTCGCCGACCTTCGTCCTGATAACTATCGGTAGGTAGCGATACTTTGCACGCAGCCGATTTGATGGAGGTAACGTATTCGCTAAACGCCTTCAGTGATACCTGGGGAAGCTTCTGTGTGTGAAGTCCCCATTCTAGTCGAAGACTTGGTGGAAGCTTTCCTACTAACTCCGACAGTAACATGGGATTAGATAGATGGTCTTGCAAATCCGCCCCTTCGATGTAGGTAACCAAGTTCCTCACTTCTCTGCCGAAAGTTATAAGAGTGTCGAGTTTGTTAACATTGGGCGACGGAGCATGACGTATCTTTACTAGCAGTGAACTAACTGTTCCGGTCGACCACATTCATCCCGCAGTGTTTCAATTATTTCCGGAATCGCCGCAGGGAGTGTTAGAATGCTGAGAACTTTCTCCCTGGCACAACCTATCAAGCTTTTTTGTAGCCTCGCAAGGTTCTCGTCCGGCTGAATTCCACACATTGCCGTAGTGGACTCGTATGCGTTTATAAACATCGGCCACTCGAGAGGATCCCCCGAAAATCTAGGAGGCTCACGCGATGCCACTTGACGTGCAGCCAGCTGCTGCGCACTCAAGACGCTTTTCATGTTGGATACTGGACGCTTTCCATGTTGGATGGATGGAAGCTCGAGACTTGACCCGGAAGCATCTGTTGCAGGCTATTTCCTTGATTCTGCTGGACGGCTCTAGTGGACGTTTCACCAGCCATATTCGACAACGGGTTTGTTGCTTTTTGAGACATCCAAGCTGGTATTGGAACTGTTTGCCATCCTATGGGATACGTCTGCTGATAGTAGCTGGTCGGATGAGGAGCGTTGAATGGCGAAAGGACTGGATGCTGGTTTAACACCGGGAACTGATGATGATTTGCTGCTTTGCTAACATTAGCATTCTGGTGCCATTGTAAAGGATCAGCGGGCTGCGATGTAGCGTTTCGATTCCCTGTTGATGGCGGATGGAAATCGGTTTGAAAGCCACCTGGTTGTTGCTGAGTTTGTTGCAACATCCTCCTTTCCGGTTTCTCCATATTTCTGGCATCTGCTTGGAATCGACCTTTAGAATTCCCCTGTACAGAAACTTCACTTTCCTTCGACTCCGCACTTGGTAAAGCTGACTCCTTCCGACCTGATTCAAAATCGGTGAAGGCTGTCGTTCCGTTGGGTACGATAGATGTTGTTCCTGAAGATTATAAAATTATAAAATAAAGATTATAAGTTTTCGCTTTCACATGATAGTCACGAAAACTGCCAGTACTGATCCGACCACTTAGAAATCGAAGTCTATTTTATATCAATAATCAAAGGACAAACTATGGCAGAAATGGCCCAATAAAAAGAATTATGTCATGTTATAATGCACATTGTGAAACAATTGATGGAACGATGTGTTAAACCGTAACGATGAAAAGTGTTCTTCTCTAGACAAGTTAGGTAATGACTGAACTACACATAGACTAGATAATAAGTATTTATTGTACTACGTATAATTGGTCCACATTTGATCGATGGCATATGGCATAAATAAAATAAAATAAAATAATTGTTTTTATATATTTGTATCAGCCTTACTGAGCTAACAAAAACACATACACCGCTTGACAGTGAGTTTGATAAATTCACACACTCAATAACCACAGACTGGGTTGTGGAAGCGAAATTGATGTGCTGCAAACTTCTCCCTCATCGAATGCTTCTGATAGATTTAATGAACCTAGAGCGATTCACTCCATCCACGCATAATAACTTCAATCATTTGAATTGGAATAAAAAAGAAAAGAAAGGGGCTGGCTTTATTTACCGTAAATCCGTTTATGTAAAAGAAAAAAAAAAGTTTATAAATAGGTATCCTGGAATTTCGACGCCCGTATTTACGCTGCTGCCTTGTTGATATAAGTTGTTGCAATTCGATCATTGATAACCCATCCGCCTTTTTTTTCTCTCTGGCAGCAAGCTTAATTTACGACGATCTATGGGTAATTATTATATAGAGCCGGATATCGATCAATGCAGATGTTTGAATTTACTCCGAAAAAATATTTGCATATGAAATTTGGACGAGTAAGTAAACGAACGAGCGCCGCCTCCGCCGCATCGCGGAAAGTTTATCATCACTTCACGTGCCCCGTCGTAGGAGGCTGGCAGAAACTGAAACTGCTATGAACGGCAATCCGAACCCGTCCTATCGTAAACAATCGAGTGGATAGCGCGTGGATACGATTGTGCATGTCGTTTATGATCCAGGAATGTCATTTGAAATAAACAACAATTGAAAATATTGCTGTCACGTATGACACACGATTGGTGCATCACTTGAATTAAATTGTGATTTTCATTTAAACAAGCATAGTTGGCGATATGCATTTCTGAACTTTGGGAGAGTTGTGTGATCTTGGATCACTAGCGCAACCCCGCTCTTATTGCCAACGATAAGTGTGCTTTTTGACGTAAACTACGTCTAATAGAACGTACACACGGTCAAGCCGTTTGACCAACATTGACTCCACCTCTCGTTTATTCAAACATCCATAAAGTTTTACCAACAGCGACACGAACAATCAATTTATTCGACCAACAATATCACACACGAACGACCGAAGCAGCAACTCGAGCACCAACCATCAAAAATATATGGGGGTTTGTGCAACTTCACTACAACTGCCCAAACATGTACGGAGAACCTTGACTCAACCCCCGACAACTCAAACCAACAGCAAACCGTTTTAATTTTTTTCCAACCGAGCCGCCAACTGTCAAATGGTTGTTCGAACAACTTCACACACGTTCAAACAAAGCAGCAACCGAAGCGTTTTCTTGGGGGTGGAGTCAATGTTCGTCCAACTGCTTGACTGGTGTGTACGTTGCATAAGGGGAAGACTCGGATACAGGGTGACAAATGAAAATTTCCAAATTCGAGACCGTCACGAAATCATGTAAGATTTTGAACTTTAATGGCGTCTTTATCTTCCGATGGATTTTTGAGATTTATACATCAATCGACGCGGAAATTCTCTACCAATTTGTCAATTATATTGAAACTTTGGGTTAGGACGTTAAAATAGGGTATCGGACCATTTTGGCAGCACCCTCTTTTCTTGCCCGCAAGAGTCATCTTTCGGTCGTCACCGTTCAGCGCGGTTGGCTTTTGGACTTTGCTTTTTGTGCGGTGTTTCGCACAAAAAGTAGAACAATGGAGCCGGACCAGTGACCGCGGTCGAAACAAATGTAACGAAAATGTGTAATGTAGTGCATGGTGTATAAAAAGTGATGCAGATAGGGGCATGTTTGTGCAGGCATGAGACGATCAATTGTTATCAATGCCAATGCCCTTGCTAGTAATGCAATCATCGGAATGTAATTGCACAAACATGTTTATATTTAAATACGACTTTGTAAGAATATAGAGCTTTTTTTTGCAAGCTGAAAACTAATAAGGCCGTTACACATACTTATTAAAAACTAGCGAAGCAAATCCAGCTTTGCCCGGATGTTGACAATGTCACAATGAACTATTTGCAGCATCGCACTCTAGATCATTTTTCGTCCGTTTGTTTTGTTTTCCTCAACAGCTGACCGAAAATAGTATTCTAATGATTTTTTACATTTCCCCGTTAAATTCACCAACTTTTTGTATATACAAATCTTGCGGATCCCAAAACGAATCGATTAGGGAAAAAATCTTGCAAATCGATCAAGCCGTTCGCGAGTTAAATCGTCAGGAAGGAAATCTCAACTCATTTTTATTATATAGAAGAAGATTATGGTCTACGCAAGGTCAAGGTCTACTGGTCTCCGACTCTCCGCAAATTCAAGTGGGAGGGGGTAATCTTCTTCTTCTTCTACTGAATCGAGCGGCGTGAAAATTTGAATGCAGAGGTCTTTGGGGCCGGGGAAGGTTCTTAAGGGGTCGTACACTTATTACGTAAGCAGTTTTTCTTAGTTTTTCGACACCCCCTCCCCCCTTGTAAGATTTTTTTCATACAAAAGATTTTTTATTTATATGGAGCGTAAGATATTGACCGACCCCCCCTCCCCCCATAAGTGCTTACGTAATATGTATACGGCCCCTTAAGATGGCTCCTATACAAATGATACACCAATTTCATCATAACTCGAGATCAAGCAAATGGAACCAAATCTGGCGTGTGGAGGTTTTGGAAGGGAAGATATGTTTCTATGATGGTTTGCAACGCCTCCCCCTTCTGGAAAGAGGGGCTCCCATACAAATGAACCAAAAATTTCTGCATAACTCGAGAACTAATCAGAGAATAAATCAATTTTAGACGAAATAAAGTTCGTCGGGTCTGCTCGTAAAAAATAAATATAAACCCAAATTTATCCCCAAATGGTGATTATACCTTTCTCGATTCGATATGTTGGATTCGAATTAATGTTGTAAATGCTGTGCTAATTGCCTACATCTTGGCGGTTAAAATATTTAACGCAACTCTATCACGCTGCTTATAAATTACTCAATAATTGAGTAATTTTTAAGCAATTATTATGAGAGTAATGGATTGCGTCATGGCTAAATTGATTAATGACTTAAAGTGTGCATGTAAACAGCGTATTTGTTAGAAGAAAAATAGAAATATTATTCAAATCGAATGGGTTATTAGCAAACAAAAACAATAGTGTCAAACTAGGAAAGTTTCTCCGTCGAATGAAACTAGTTGCACTCGAATCGGTCAAGTCCTTCTATATGAAACGTGTTTAACAATAAAAAATTCCCGGGGCTACACACACACACACACACACACACACACACACACACAGTCAGACATGTGCTCAGTTTTTCGAGCTGAGTCGATTGGTATATAACACTATGGGTCTCCGAGCCTTCTATCAAAATTTGGCTTTTGGAGTGAAATTATAGCCTTCTGGTACAACTTTGTTGTACGAGAAAGGCAAAAATGTTTCAAAAAAATGAAAAAAACTCCTCGGATTTCCCTTGTCATAAGACGAGTTTTTACAATCCCATTGAATTCCACCACTTAATTGTATCTTGACAGATACGTATTTCGACCTCAACTCGACTTGTACGAGACACTGAAGACGGCCTTACTGTTGAGGTCGAAATACGTATCTGTCAAGATACAATTAAGTGGTGGAATTCAATGGAATTGTACAAACTCGTCTTATGACAAGTGAAGACATTCCACTAAAAAGCTCAAAATAATTTTCTTAACATCCTCGGATTTGTTAAAGAATGTTTTGAAAATTCTCAAAATTTACCTGAAATTTTTTTTGTTGCCCCTCAAATTGTTATTTTTGAGCAAAACAATCCGAAGGGGGGGGGACTTATTTTAAAAGATATTTATATCGGCCTTATAATATTTTGTCCAATTAAATGCGCGCCTGAATCAGAAGGATTTAACTTTGATTCAGGAAGTGTGAATGCAGGAATGAATCATGCGGTACTTATTGTACACGACCAGGGAATCAATTTTTTTTCGAATGTGCCTGCGAAACAAGCGACAAAAGAGAACCAACGACAAAGCTTTGTTTTTTGTCGGAGATAATAATGACAAAGATCCGAAAATTTTTGTCAGCAACAAAAAAGAAAACAATCTTGTTGCTAACTTTTCATCCCGTTATTTTGCATTATTTCTAGTGAAAATTTCGGTTTTATGTTATCATAGTTTCTGCTTTTATGGAAATATTCGAGAATCGAACAATGATTACAAAATTAGCAGCGTATTTTCGGAGATATCAGAGCATGCAAGGCAAATGATTCTTGTCATATTGTGTTCGGGTTCTGATAAAGGTTTGTCGCTGGGGGCGTTTGTCAGTAACAAACTCTGTTGATGACAAAGAGTATATTGTTAGGCGTTGCTCGAATATTGATTCACTGTACACGACAAAAGCTTCGGAACGCATACGTTCTTGAAACGGGCTATATGAGTTACAATAGAGTTATCACCTTCTTGATCCCTGATTCAAAAGTCTTGCAATGATATTAATAAAATGGTTGCACGAATATTTTGTCCATAGTGACACTCAGTGTTGGTAGAATCATACTCAAATCTGAATCATCAAGGTTTCATGCACGAGCTAACTCGCCTGCGATTCTGTAGGGGGAGCATCGCGCTTGAGTTTCTCGGCCAGAATCGCTCACTCACCGAAAATGATTTCGTTTTAAAAAGCGTCAAAACGCAATCGAGGCGTATGTTTTGTTTATATGTGCAATTATTAGCCATTGTTTTAGAAGAAAAACAGTTAATTCAATGCATTCAACAATGAAGAACACGTAAATATCATGCAATGATGCAAATTGCGATTCGAATCATGAGCAAATCTCTGGGCCATGATTCTGATGGGATTTGACTCACGCATGGTTTGAATCGCCGATGAGATTTGAGACTTTGAGATTTTACCAACACTGGTGACACTGCCAGACAGTGGGAGTTAGATTGCAATAACACACACACCCTCTTTTCCCGTCCACAACGTTTACTACTCGCGCGCATCACCACCAAATTAATTGGGTTTTGGCACATGATTGACATTTTATGATTTCTAGTGATGCACGAAAAACAAGATATGCCTATGATTGGAATGTTTCTGAATAATAAATGTTGCAAACGGAAAAGAGGATGCTCCCCTAGGGCTTCTTCTATTGAAATATTTCATCTAATGCTTCAAAACCCAAATGTAGGCAATTCGGATCCAAGAAAGGCATCATTACCACTGAGGAATAAATTTGTGTTTTCATAGTAAAGTTTTTAAACAATTGTCGTATCCAACAATTTTCATATCTTAAGATTGTGGTCCCTGATGCCCTGTCTCGTAGTGTTGCAGTAGTTCAAGACACATCGGCCACACCATGGTACACCTCCATGCTTCAAAAGGTCTTAGCGCAACCGGAGAAGTTCGTAGATTTTAGAGTAGAGAACGGCCGGCTCCTTAAGTTTGTAAAAACTCTAGATCACTTATATGACTCTCGCTTCGAGTGGAAGGTGATTCCGACAGAAGCAGAGATTCCTAAGATTCTTAAGGAGTGTCACAATGCGGTCTTTCATCCTGGCTATGAGAAAACTCTAGCTAGGACTCGACAAAGGTATTACTGGCCAAGGATGGCTAGTGATATTCGTCGGTTTTGTCAACAATGTCAGACCTGCAAGGAGGTCAAAGCAGCATCGGTCCCAGTGGCACCGGAAATGGGCAAGATGCGTCTAGCCTCCCGTCCGTGGCAGATCATTTCGGTCGATTACATCGGACCCCTTCCCAGAAGCCGTCGCGGAAATCAACATATTCTGGTTGTATCTGATTACTTTTCGAAATGGGTTATGATCCAGCCTGTGAGAAGTATCAGGAGTTCATCATTGTGCGCTATCTTGAAAGACCAATGGTTCCTTCGTAATTCCGTTCCGGAGATCATAATTACAGACAACGGAAGTTGTTTTCTTTCAAAAGAATTCAAGGAATTGGTCAACAATTTTAAAATCACTCATTGGTTGAACTCCCGATACCACTCACAGGCCAACCCGGTCGAAAGAGTAAATCGGACAATCAACGCAGCTATTAGAACCTATGTGAAAGAGGATCAGCGCCTGTGGGATACTAAAGTCCCGGAAATTGAGATGGTTCTCAACTCCAGTGTACACACTTCAACGGGTATACTCCATTCTTTATCACTCACGGCCATGAGTTATCTGAGATTGGAACAGACCATCGTCTGGCCCGTCACGATGATGACCTAACTCTGGAACAACGAGCTGCTAGGAAACAGCAAATGTTTTCGAATCTGTACGACATCGTCACAAAAACTTGGCTAAAGCTCACGATTCGTCTAACGCCAACTACAACCTTCGACATCGCAAATTTGCGAAAGCTTTTGTTCCCGGACAGCTGGTGTACAGACGGAACATGAAGCTGTCAAACGCGGCGGAGCACTATAACGCCAAATATGGCCGTCAGTTCCTTCCCTGCCGGGTGTTACAAAAACACGGCACATCTTCATACGAGTTGGAGGATCTCTCGGGAAAAACCTTGGGGTCTGGCCGGCCGTTCATTTGAAACCCGGATAACGACAGTACAAGCTCTTCTCATTACAATCTCGACGTTACCTTTACGTTTTGCACGTGTATTGCTCTACTTCTTGCTACCAGCACCGCTAAAGAAAAACCCATCGCATTGAACTCCATATGGGATCGATCCTGATCTCCATTCCTGACAGCGATTTCAAGCTGTCGCATTGATAATTGACCGAATCGGAACCGATCTATCGTCCAACGACTCCACAGGTGGTGTGGCAAGCCTCGTATTTGTACACCGTATTTCAAACCTGTTACACTCAGTGATTCCTCTCAGTAGTCTCTCGATTTCTGCTCTCAGCCAGTGAGAGAGTTTCAGCAGGAAAATGTTGGGAAGGAAGCGCTGGATTTACAGTGGATCATGCTCGATGGTCTCTGAGATGAGACACATAGACGTGACTGATCCCCAATAAGAAAAGGGTACCCTTAAATTGAGATACATTACTAGACTTGTGTAAGTTTTAAAATAATAGTGTGAGTGTGTAGAGAAGGCTGAATGGGAAGAATGAATGAAGGGGGTGTATGAATGGAAAATATGAATGATATTTGAATGAAAGTTTGTGGTTTCTGGTCCAAATTATTTGAGATGAAAATGGAAGTATATGATTTAGTTTTAGTGTTCTGTTGCGGTTAGTATAGGTTATAGTAGTTGGAAATTCTGGGTTTCTGATCGATTCATCAACAACTGCGACAGTCGGAACGGTGTTATTCTGACGCATTTTGGAAGCTTTCACATGAACATTGTCAAGACCGATTCAAAAAAATTGGTTGATGAGAGGAGTTGTGTCTGATTTTGACAACTCTATTTACGGTTTTTCCTAGGTGTGAAGTGGACAGGCTCACTCCACTAGATCATCACAATTCGTTGGAAAGAGCTCCTCTGTCCAACAAGAAAAATCATTCAACGATTGGAAACAAGATCTCGTGGAGCAGTAGTCGCACTAAGCATTGAAAAAAAAACTGTTAGTTTTTTTTACCCCGTCTACGGGAAGATTGTAACCAACCGTTTGTAGGTTACAATGAAACCTTTATCGGCGAACATCGACTTGATATTTTGTTCTATGAGTTTGTTAGTTTTTGTTAAAAATTCAATGTATTTAAAATGTTATTAGTTATTCAGTTTATAAAAGAAAATGTTATTTTGTTAAAACTTATTTATATAAAACTTAAATTTATAGAAATAAAACTAATTAAAATCAATAAATAATCTTATCTAAAATGATAAAATAAAACGACTTGCATACAAGAAATTCAAATTCAAACCGACACAAAACAAAAATTGTAACCCCCCGTAATGATCCGGAATGCAAGCATCGTCGCAGCGGTTTCATCATACTGGGACGGTGAATGAAGATCACCAACGAAATAGGATAGAAGGAGGAATCAGGATTGTATAAAAGGTTGGGAGCCCAGATGTGGCTCTCTTGTATCTTTGAAACCAGCCCGGAGGAGCGACGATTGCGGCAGCGACTTTTTCAGATAGTCAAGTTTTCTGAACACGCGTTTCGGTAGTCCGTTAGTTAATAATGATCCTAAGGATCAAGTGATCGGAAACTTAGTGAGTTTTCTAATCCGGTCGATCGGGTGGCATCTGTGTGGCAGTAAACGACATTTCTGCGGTCCGAAAGATCAAAATCGTACGTCGTACGTCGCGAGTGCATCCGAAGTCGAGGTGAACAATACCCAGTGAGGTTCCACCATAGTGTGTATCGGGACTAGTAGCAAAGACGCTAGTGAAGTGACCGCCAAAAATTCTGCTTGTTTCCGACCAATTTGCTACGATCCCACCCGATCAGAAAAACACTCCAGAAAACATTGCACAAGGTACCGCTCCCCGGGCCTGCAGAATCAGTGAAACGCCAGGCCCACCGATACACGGGCCGAGTTGCCGCCGGAAAGTTGAACCACGTGTCTTCAGCATCACCACGCCGGTACCCAAGTCGGTGCCATTAGTTCCCGCCGTCAAAGTCCGTCCCAGTGCATCACATCCATGTCGACCAACGTGCAACGGCCGCAACAGTGAAAAGTGTCCCTAATTAATAATTTGCGCAAGTATGCTAAACCTGGAATAATTAATTAGGGACACTTTTCACTACCCCACGTTGGGCGCCAATTGATAGTAATTTCCCTCATCGTGTGTGGATTGTGAACCTTTTAAGTCTTAGCAACTCCTGGCTGATGAAGCTAGGGAGCACCACTGCTCTATAGGAGTTTTAGGTGCCAGACAAAGGCTCGCAACGCGCACTGTACAGGGTCGTTTCTGTTGGGCGATCTCTGGATAAATCCTAAGCAATTAGGTGGACTGACTTACCACTTACCTTTCGATATCGGCGAACAATGGATAAGGGAACAAAACACCAATGCTAAATTTCTGTTTAGTTATTAAAGAACTACTATAAATTGACTTGTAGTAACATTGTGGGAATTTATTTAATTAACAAATCGTACTAGCACGAAAAATTTATTATTCTAGGTTTAGCATACTTGCGCAAATTATTAATTAGGGACACTTTTCACTGTTGCGGCCGTTGCACGTTGGTCGACATGGATGTGATGCACTGGGACGGACTTTGACGGCGGGAACTAATGGCACCGACTTGGGTACCGGCGTGGTGATGCTGAAGACACGTGGTTCAACTTTCCGGCGGCAACTCGGCCCGTGTATCGGTGGGCCTGGCGTTTCACTGATTCTGCAGGCCCGGGGAGCGGTACCTTGTGCAATGTTTTCGCGAGTGTTTTCTGATCGGGTGGGAACGTAGCAAATTGGTCGGAAACAAGCAGAATTTTTGGCGGTCACTTCACTAGCGTCTTTTGCTACTAGTCCCGATACACACTATCGTGGAACCTTACTGGGCATTGTTCACCTCGACTTCGGATGCACTCGCGACATACGATGTACGATTTTGTTCTTTCGGACCGCAGAAACGTCGTTTACTGCCACACAGATGCCACCCGTTCGACCGGATTAGAAAACTCACTATGTTTCCGATCACTTGATCCTTAGGACCATTATTAACTAACGGACTACCGAAACGCGTGTTAAGAAAACTTGACTATCTGAAAAGTCGCTGCTTTCAAAGATACCAGAAAGCCACATCTGAGCTATATTATTTCGTTGGTGATCTTCATTCACCATCCCAGTATGATGAAACCGCTGCGACGATGCTTGCATTTCGGATCATTACAGGGGTTACAATTTTGTTTTGTGTCGGTTTGAATTTGAATTTCTTGCAAGCAAGTCGTTTTATTTTATCATTTTAAATTAGATTATTCATTGATTTGAATTGGTTTTATTTCTATAAATTTAAGTTTTATACAAATAAGTTTTAACAAAAAAACATTTTTTTTTATGAACTGAATAACTAATAACATTTTAAATACATTGAATTTTTAACAAAAACTAACAAACTCATTGAACAAAATGTCAAGTCGATGTTCGCCGATAAAGGTTTCATTGTAACCTACAAACGGTTGGTTACAAGATACGCTAGTTTTGTTCGAAACCAGTGATCAAATGAATTTCGAAACCAGTAATCAAATGAATTTTCTAAAAATATTCATGCATGATGGCACTACAATCCTCAATGAACAAACTGCCTTACGTAGTTTACGTTTGACGGTTGTGTCTTGTACATAACCCTTCTGATTTTTTCGAATGGCTTGTACCTTATACAACCGTGTGATTCCTCGAAGATTCGGTAAACGGTTCAAATCAATAAAGCAAGTAGCAATTGACAAAGAATGATAAATATCGCTGCTGAAATTTCTTGAGCAATACGGAGTTGACAAGTGGAGCAAAAGTAGAGCAAACATCGTAACCCTAAAAACGCCTGAAATGTAAACTGAATGGAGCTGTCAGTCGCAGTCGCCCAGCGACAGCGTCTGTCGTGTCACGCAGGTTTGGGAGAACTTTAACTCAGTATAGGAAGCGTTTGACTCCTATTCAAAGCAGCAGAATGGAAATCAATCAATCATGCGCCCCCATCGAATGTTTGGTTCGGTGGACGACACACGAAATTGCGCGAAATTCGGTGAACACTTCACACTTCAGATATATTCCACAGATGTCTCAACAGTAGAAGTGCTCACAAAAAATCTGTAATCAATTATCAAACAGTTCGCTGTTCAGATTCCGGTGAAATTCACAGGAATCTGTAGATTGAGTTATATGGGTGAGTACCTTATCACAGTCATTACAGATTCGTTAATCGAGAACTTTCTGGGTTATTGTTTCGTGCCGCCTATCACTGATTCGGGTAATCTGGGAGAATTTGTAATCACATTCATCACATTTGAAGCATTATCAAAACAAACGAATAAACTTCAGACTGAAGTATTCAATAGAAACAAAAATATCCCCCATCCGTTTGTCAGCGTAATCGGCGACGGGTTTGAGACAGTGACACTTCATCGGACAGCAGATTGGCACTCATATCGCACCCGATGACAGCTTATTTCACTGTTTTATCATCCAAATAGCTTTCGGAGCGTGAAATCCCGTTGATCCTCCGTTTGTTTAATATCGTTATTAAATGGTGATTTATGCCGCCTGGGTGCATCAGCAGCATTGACTAGCGGGCCGGCGCATCCCGGCGATCCGCTCGGGGGATCATCGCCGTATGTCGTATTTTCTAATTTTAAGCTGTCAACAAGAAATTAAAATTTGGGGAAAATAGAAAGTCACAACAGCACGACCGGATGACGGTAAAGGGTCAAACAGCGAAGTGTATGATTGAAGTGGTGACGCAGGACTGTACGAGCCACGCACGCACCGCTGCCGCGGCGTGTGGAAATTCGTTGACAAGGTGGGCAGAACACTGGCTGCGATTTGTTAAACCATTCGGTGGATGCAGAATTCACTTCGCCCCAATATTATTTTTGTCTTTGTAATATGAATTAAAATCGTTTTTAGGCTATTCAGAGCCAAATTCAATTACACGACCAATTGAAAGTTTACGAGTTACGCTTTTAATTCAAATGCTTCGGAGTTCTGATGCATCATGTCAGATACGTATTTTTAGTTCTATTCTAATTAACCATACATTTTAATTTGGAACGTTTTCTTAATGCATCATTTAGCAGGAAATACCTACAACGAATCTCCCTTCCCAGATGGCACAACACGAACTAACCAATCGCAAATCACCGATGGGCAACAGAGCGTCCATAAAATTGATCATAAAATGGTTGAAATTGACTTTCCTTCGTGATCGTCGTCGATAGTCATCCCGTCCAGTGCAGCGGCAGTGTAACGTGCGCAAATCTCCTGAATCACTAGTTCGGCAATAAATATTCCAAAATATTAATTTAATGTGAAATTGAATAATCCCCATCTGCCGCGCAACAAAGAACGATCAAGGTCCAAGTGCCGCATCGATCCTATATGACGCCCCACGGGAGAAAGCAGGTGGCGCAAAGTGATCAAAAGATGGTCCCAGTAGAGAATTCCGTGCCTTTTTACTTGGAACGAAATCCGGGAGGGGAGACGACGACGAGTGGCAGCTAAATTTTATGACGCGGTCCATTAAAATTTACCCGCTTCAAAGATCAAAGTGCACTGTGCGAAATGAAATTGTTATGACTACTCGTTTTCGTTTCAATGGCCGCCACCCGGGAACGACGAACGGGGAATTAAAGTGGAGTTTCAATCGGGAAAATGTGCCTGGATCGGTGCTTAGATCGAGCAGGGTTGTTGGAAATATTTCCTGCAACTTATAATGGGTTTCGAAGTTATTTTGAAATATGCGACTGT
The DNA here is from genome assembly GCF_024139115.2 of Armigeres subalbatus. Taxonomy (NCBI): domain Eukaryota; kingdom Metazoa; phylum Arthropoda; class Insecta; order Diptera; family Culicidae; genus Armigeres; species Armigeres subalbatus. The sequence continues at coordinate 260,172,386 of NC_085139.1, forward strand.
AAATTGAGGTCGTTTGTATGGGGCAGGCTGTTCGAAAGCAATAAGTTGCTTGTTTACAAATCAGTTAGGTATATGGCCGGCGTTCTGCCAAGAGGAGCGGAGCGGAGCGCACCAAGCGGATTTTTAACTGACTTGTGATATTTTATTTGTATAAGGAAACGGAAATCATTTCATAAAAATCCATACAAAAGTTTGTTGTAGAATATTCTCATTTATGTATTCTTGACCGATGCACTATCGTTTGCAACCATAAACGAGGTAAGACCCAATTCGATGTGTGATCAATAATATTTTTTTCGCTTGGTGCGACTTTGGCAGTCATATGTGGATTATGCACAATAGGTAACACATCTAGCTTTTTGCTTTCGGCAATAGCGCTTTATGAATAGGATTCAAAACAAAAACCAACACTAATAGGGAAGCACCTAGTAGGTTTTCTGATGGATTATTGGATTAATTTAATTTATTTAGCTTACATCTAAACAGATGACACTGAATCAACAATTTGACGCCACAATCGAGGCCACATCTTTAGATCCTCGACTTCTTATAAACCTCCAGGAAAGGAGGTTTTGAGCATATCAAGCATTTTTTCAACCGTCTAAGACGAGTTGAGTACTCTCCATTTAATTCCACTACTAAATGGAGAGTAGTTAACTCGTCTCAGACGGTTGAATACATTCCACTAAAAAGAGCTTAAAATATTTTTTTCTCAAACATTAAAAAAAAACTTTTAGTGCGTTGTTTTGCTATTGGGAATCTTCCCATTTTCTGGCGGGATATCATTGTAAAGTTAATCCCAAAAGAAAGACGTGCTTCATATGAAGAAGTAAAGATTTTTAGACCCATCAGTCTAACCTAATTTTCCATGAAAGGCCTAGAACGTATTATCGATCATCACATGCCTCTTCGTGTTAATCAACATGCTTACCAATCTGGAAAGTCCACTGTGACTCTTCTACACAAGGTTGTCTATCCAGACAGCATTCGCTCAAAAGCAATCGTGCTTGGGTACTTTCTTAGATATTGACACTAAAAGTGCTTTTGACAACGTGTCTTTCGATGCAATATTGGAAGCCGCATGATGTCATGGGCTACCTAATATAATAATTAAATGGATTCTATTCGACAGTACATCGAGCCGTGATTAGGAAATAATTCGGAGGTTTCCAAGCTTCTTGAATATTCCATGATAGGGGATGAAAGTATGCAACATCTGCTTTATTGTTGTGTTTGTTACCACTTTCAACTAGGTGAATTGAAGGAATATGATTAATTTATCGACTAGTCATTATTCTTTACATTTATTTTATTCATATTCAGACCAAGGCCGGAGTCAACCACGCAGTCTGCGGAGGGTGCGCAAAAAAGTCCTCCACCTGATCGATACACCTAGCTTGCTGTGCACCTCACCTCGGATCGTTGTCGGAAATTTTCACTGGATTACTGTCCAACTTTCTAAGAAGGTAGAAGAAAGAGGGAAGAAGAAAGATGGAAGAAGGAAGAAGAAGGAAGAAGAAGGAAGAAGGAAGAAGGAAGAAAGACGAAGGAAAAAGGAAGAAGGAAGAAGGAAAAAGGAAGAAGAAAGAAGAAAGAAGGAAGAAAAAAGAAGGAAGAGGAAAGCAAAAAGACGGAAGAAAGAAGAAGGAAGAAAAAGGATGAAGAAAGAAGGAAAAAAGAAGAAGGAAAAAGGAAAAAGGAAGAAGGAAGAAGAAAAAAGGAAAAAGGAAGAATACAGAAGGAAGAAAGAAAAAGGAAAAATGAAGAAGAAAGAATGAAGAAGGAAGAGAGAAGAAGAAATAATGAAGAAGGCAAAAGTAAGAAGGAAGAAGGAAAAAGGAAGAAGGAAGAAGGAGAAAAGAAAAAGGTAGAAGGAACAGGGTAGAAGAAAGAAGGAAGAAGGAAGAAGGAAGAGGAAGAAGGAAGAGGAAGAAGGAAGAAGGAAGAAGGAAGGAGGAAGAAAGAATAAAGAAGAAGGAAGATGGAAGAAGGAAGAAAGAAGAAGGAAGAAGACAGATATAAGAAAGAAAATGCAAGAAGGGAGAAAGAAGAAAGAACTTCTCATTTTTAACTTTTTGCTTCTTTTTGCTAATTCTGCCTAATGACCGTTCGGCCTAATGGCCATTCGGCTTTATGACCTTCGGCCTAATAGTCTGACACCGTCGCAACCTACGAAGGCTAGCGACTTGCGGTTCCATGTTCCAAGCTTCCAATCGTGATCCTTTATTCGTCGCCTAGGTCTTTGCCGATTATATCGAGTCGCATTATCTCTTATATTGTTCGTAATGATTGGTTTTCTAGGCGGCTTATTGGGCCTGTGCAAACCTCCTGCCGCCGGAGGGTCGTCGTGTCAGGTCTGTTTAGCGTCCCACCTAGCACCAGGACTTGGGTTTGTGCGCTTTGAGCGGCACACGGTCGCTTTGGTGGAGGCTACTTGCGGATAAATGCAGCTTTTAACAAAGCCCACTGTCAAACCCCACCACATCCTAGGCAGGTATCACAACTCGCAGATGGCCTGGGGAGGGATCGTCAAGCCCTTGGACATAGTCCCTGCTGCCACCAGGTATGTATATCTATGGCTACTCCCCACCTTGCCTACGCCACTGCATAACAGTCATTTGACACAAATTCAGTTCTCACGCCGCCAATTTCAGATGTAGAGCAATGACCTATTGGAAAAAGTTTCAGGGTCTTTCATGAGCAACATGTTTAAAAAAAATAAAACAAAATAATCATTTGTTTGAGAAACTGAATATATCCATTTTACACAATTTCGAGAAAACAACATACATAAAACTGGCTTTGAACAAATTAACGCCGAATCTTTCGATTTTTCGATACAGATCAATAGTTTTTGGCAAAGCTCAACACCTTGTGCACTTCCAGTATAAAAACTGCAAGTAGTACTTCATAATCGTGTGGGGTTTGAATAAAACGCCTTCAGCGTGTGTTAATAGATTCACATATCAGCGTGTCAATCGGCGAGCAGCACCAGCAAGCCATGACTTTTCCTCTTCTAGTCAGACCTCCACGGTGTGCACACGCATCCACGGAGAGTCGCTGTCATAACTTCGTTCCAGCCATTTAGGGCCACACATTTTGGCGATCCTGCCAGTCTATTTTTTGGATCCTGTCGCTGATTTCATGAGGTGAGTTGAATTCAAGTGGTTAAATTGTGACAAGTGATAAATTTCAGTTTGAAAAATCACAAGACGCGTCACGAAGACCGTCGGAAAATGGTTTGTGGTTTGCTAAATCACAGAACACGTCTCGAAGACCGTCGGAAAATTGTTTTTTGGTTTGCAAAATTATAAGACGCGCCTCGGAGACCTTTCGAAAAATGGTTTGTGGTGGCGCGACTGAAAGACCGCTGGAAAATGGTTTGTGGTTTGAAGAACATCAAAGCCTCGCCTGGAAGACCGTCGGAAAATGGTTTGTGGTTTGCAAAATCACAAGACGCGTCTCGAAGACCGTCGGAAAATGGTTTGTGGTTTGCTAAATCACAAGACGCGTCTCGAAGACCGTCGGAAAATGGTTTGTGGTTTGCTAAATCACAAGACGCGTCTCGAAGACCGTCGAAAAATGGTTTGTGGTGGCGCGTCTGAAAGACCGCTGGAAAAATGGTTTGTGGTTTGAAGAACATCAAAGCCTCGCCTGGAAGACCGATGGAAAATGGTTTGTGGTTTGCTAAATCATAAGACGCGTCTCGAAGACCGTCGAAAAATAGTTTTTGATTTGCAAAATCACATCACGCGTCTCGAAGACCGTCGAAAAATGGTTTGTGGTGGCGCGACAGATAGACCGCTGGAAAAATGGTTTGTGGTTTGAAGAACATCAAAGCCTCACCTGGAAGACCGTCGGAAAATGGTTTGTGGTTTGCAAAATCACAAGACGCGTCTTGAAGACCGTCGGAAAATGGTGTTGGCGCGACTGAAAGACCGTTGGAAAAATGGTTTGTGGTTTGAAGAACATCAAAGCCTCGCATGGAAAACCGTCGGAAAATGGTTTGTGGTTTGCAAAATCACAAGACGCGTCTCGAAGACCATCGGAAAATTGTTTTTTGGTTTGCAAAATCACAAGACGCGTCTCGAAGACCGTCGAAAAATGGTTTGTGGTGGCGCAACTGAAAGACCGCTGGAAAAATGGTTTGTGGTTTGAAGAACATCAAAGCCTCGCCTGGAAGACCGTCGGAAAATGGTTTGTGGTTTGCAAAATCACAAGACGCGTCTCGAAGACCGTCGGAAAAAGGTTTGTGGTTTGCAAAATCACAAAACGGGTTTCGAAGACCGTCGGAAAATGGTTTGTGGTGGCGCGACTGAAAGACCGCTGGAAAAATGGTTTGTGGTTTGAAGAACATCAAAGCCTCGCCTGGAAGACCGTCGGAAAAAGGTTTGTGGTTTGCTAAATCACAAGACGCGTCTCGAAGACCATCGGAAAATGGTTTTTGGTTTGCAAAATCACAACACGCGTCTCGAAGACCGTCGAAAAATGGTTTGTGGTGGCGCAACTGAAAGACCGCTGGAAAAATGGTTTGTGGTTTGAAGAACATCAAAGCCTCGCCTGGAAGACCGTCGGAAAACGGTTTGGGGTTTGTTAAATCACAAGACGCGTCTCGATGACCGTCGGAAAATGGTTTGTGGTGGCGCGTCTGAAAGACCGCTGGAAAATGGTTTGTGGTTTGAAGAACATCAAAGCCTCGTCTGGAAGACCGTAAGAAATTGGTTTGTGGTTTGCAAAATCACAAGACGCGTCTCAAAGACCATCGGAAAATAGTTTTTGGTTTGCAAAATCACAACACGCGTCTCGAAGACCGTCAAAAAATGGTTTGTGGTGGCGCAACTGAAATACCGCTAGAAAATGGTTTGTGGTATGAAGAACATCAAAGCCTCGCCTGGGAGACCGTCGGAAAATGGTTTGTGGTTTGGAAAATCACAAGACGCGTCTCGAAGACCGTCGGAAAAGGTTTGTGGTTTGCAAAATCACAAAACGGGTTTCGAAGACCGTCGGAAAATGGTTTGTGGTTTGCTAAATCACAAGACGCGTCTCGAAGACCGTCGGAAAATGGTTTGTGGTTTGCTAAATCACAAGACGCGTCTCGAAGACCGTCGGAAAATGGTTTGTGGTTTGCAAAATCACAAGACGCGTCTCAAAGACCGTCGAAAAATGGTTTGTGGTGGCGCGTCTGAAAGACCGTTGGAAAAATGGTTTGTGGTTTGAAGAACATCAAAGCCTCGCCTGGAAGACCATCGGAAAATGGTTTGTGGTTTGCTAAATCACAAGACGCGTCTCGAAGACCGTCGGAAAATGGTTTGTGGTTTGCAAAATCACAAGACGCGTCTCGAAGATCGTCGAAAAATGGTTTGTGGTGGCGCGACTGAAGGACCGCTGGAAAAATGGTTTGTGGTTTGAAGAACATCAAAGCCTCGCCTGGAAGACCGTCGGAAAATGGTTTGTGGTTTGCTAAATCACAAGACGCGTCTCGAAGACCGTCGGAAAATGGTTTGTGGTTTGCAAAATCACAACACGCGTCTCAAAGACCGTCGAAAAATGGTTTGTGGTGGCGCGACTGAAAGACCGCTGGAAAAATGGTTTGTGGTTTGAAGAACATCAAAGCCTCGCCTGGAAGACCGTCGGAAAATGGTTTGTGGTTTGCAAAATCACAAGACGCGTCTCGAAGACCGTCGGAAAATAAATTTTGATTTGTAATCCAGCCGCGCCTGGAAGACCGTCGAAAAGGTGTTATGGTTTGCTAAATAACAGGCGCGTCTCGAAGACCGTCAGAAAATGGTTTGTGCTTTGCAAAATCACGATACGCGTCTCGAAGACCGTCGGATAATGGTTTGTGGTGGCGCGACTGAAAGACCGAAAAATAGTTTGTGGTTTGAGGAACATCAAAGCCTCGCCTGGAAAACCGTAAGAAATTGGTTTGTAGCTTGCAAAATTACAATGCGCGTCTGGAAGGTCGGTGGAAATGGTTTGTGGTTTAGAAAACTTTAAGGCGTGTCTGAAAGGTGGCCGAAAAAATGTATTGTAGTTTGTAAAACTACAAGGTGCATATGGAAGACCAACGGAAAATGGTTTACGATCCAGAAAATCTCAAAGTCCTGCGAGCATTGATTTTGGTTAAAACGGCGGCGTTAGTATGGCAGCATACATGAGACTACCAGTTGGGCAATAATATAACGAAATCTGAGAGAAATGGAGAAATATTCAATACCGTACTCGTACTGTTCGAAACTGTTCGGAAAGCCAAATATATTATTTAGAAATTGATCTTGGAATGTACTGACTAGGTAACCATAGCGGGATTACCTGTAGGAACAGATATCTTGGAATTTGAAACATTAATATGGTTGCCGGGTTTTACAAAGCTATTCGGAAGTTCGAATTTATTATGCGTAAGATAAGTTTGGAGTTATTGGCTAGCAGTACTAGTTGATGGCAAATGGTTAATGGTATACTATACACGAAATTGAAAGTTGGAATAAATTTACGGGTTTGGATTGGATTTGGAATGGATTTGAATTGGATTTGGATTGGTTTAGTATTGGATTTGAATTGAATTGGATTGGATTGACATTTGGATTTGATTTGGATTGAGTTTGGATTGGATTTGGATTGGATTTAGATTGATTTAAATTGATTTGAATTGAATTTGGATTAGCATGGATTTTCTTATCTTTATTAGGTTGTTCTTAAATCTTATTAGTAATGAAGTTCAATTCCGCTTAGTTTTGGATTGCATTGGGTAAAATTTGGAATGTTTTTTGGAAAAAAATGTCATTGTATTTGACAAACAAAAGAAGGCCATTTACTTCGTAAATTTGTTGTTCTCTAATCATCAAACCAAAGTATGAATCACGTTTTATCTGTCGTGACCCACAGTTTGGGAACATTGTTCCACACCACATCATTGTTCTGGTATTAAAACCATGTTGAGTAAAGTTGTAATGCGGTGTGGATTTTTTGGAATAATTTTATTGAATTTGCTTAAAGCTTCAGACGTTTTTATCTTTTTAAGCAAAATCATTTGTAAATATATTATGAAATTAGATTATTATTTTTAATTAATAAATAGCTTTGACGTTTTTATCCTTTTAAGTAAAATATCATTGAAATGAGTTGAAGCCTAATTATTAGTCATAAGTTATTTCTTGCTTTATTTTTTGTTGTTGTAATTATTAGATTATTTGAATTCAATTAGCTTTGGACGTTTTTTTCTTTTTAAGCAAAATAATGCTTGAACTCGTTAAGGTCACTCCTGACAAAATCCAAGTTTCGAAGTGCTCGCATTTTCGGGGGCACACCACTCGATACGGAGGCGGCTGACGACTGACATTTTTGTTGATTCAGCTTGGTGCATCGCAGCATGCGTGAAAAATAAAAATGACAGTTATGCGTTGCTTCCGTATCGAGTGGTGTGCCCCCGAAAACGCGAGCGCTTTGAAACTTGGATTCTGTCAGGAGTGACCTTAATAGATTCACACATCAGCGTGCCAATTGGTGAGCAGCAAGTAATGACTTTCAAAATATATAAAAATCTCATTTTGGCCAAAAATGTTACATATTCAGTTTGTCAAAAAAACGGTTCAATTGTAAACAGTTTGTGGTAAAGGTTATTAACAAATTAGTCCCATGACATCGAAATGATATTTCCCGTCACTTAATTACTATAGCAAATAAAAGACAGTTGTAAGAATGACCACAGCTGTTTTCTGTCGAAACATACGTAGGGATAAACGATACTCCTCCACTACGTTTGCATGACTTCATTACTCACTTTTTGCGTGGACACAGTGTACACGTAAGCTCAACACCTCAATGTGCGCGACGAGCACAAAATTGCCGCGCAATTACCCTATAAGGACAGATAAGCACGATAAGCACTCTTACTTTTCTTTGGATTTTGGCATGAAGAACAAATGTGATTCCCGCCAAAATTAAATGCTCTAACAGGCCTGTTAAGTGAGAGTAAAGATATCAGCACCACAAGTTGAATGACGCTTTCGCGTAACATTGCTATCACTATTCAAAGTGAGTTTCATTCTGTGTTTACTTGCCAATACTATTGGATGGGTGGTAGCATAACTCTGCAAATATGAACAAAATTTCCACAATTATCTCCATCCCAACAGTTCACAAAGTCGAACAGAAAAAAAATTTCCCACTAGAGTTTCCTTTGAATAATGATGTTAACATTCTACGAAACCCATCGGAATTTGCCAATGGCCTAATCAATTGGGAAGTACTGACGACTTTTCGAGCCGCCCTTAAAGTAGGACAAAATGTAGGTACTCAAAACAATATGCTTTGAACGATGATATGGAAATGCTAATATCATCTTCCAAACTTGGACGTACATGTTCATGATAGCATTAGAGGCGAAAGTACTAAGGAACTATCAATTCTATACTTTCGCCTCTAATGCTATCATGAACATGTACGTCCAAGTTTGGAAGATGATATTAGCATTTCCATATCATTGTAAATCGTTTAACTTCACGTAGAAGTAACACACACGAAATCATTAATTTAATGCTTTGAACATTAATTTTATTACACATGCTTTTTATTCAGATATCAGCCATTTGGATTCTGGTGTACCTCCTATCGAAAAGCCATTCCTATCAGTATGAACCCTTTTTCACTCCGCTTGAAGTTTCCTACGTTTTCCTCACAGTAAATTCGGTGATCGGGACGGTGCTTCTGCTGGGCGATTCGTTACTTGCAGCTCGTCCGGTTCGTCGAGCATTCACTTCGATGCAATGGTTCAGGGTGGAACTTTGGTTCACTGGATTGGCGGCAGCTGGCTACTACATACTGGGGTACTGCGTGTTGTCCGATCTTTTCCGCGCCTATCCCATCGGTAACAATCGATCGGCGGCTGCCATCGGATTCATCGCTGCTTTGCTTTTCCTGGTGGACTGGTGGATGCATTTCAGCAAACGGCGTGCCATCGTCAGACGATTGGAGAACGAGAAGGATGGTGATGCTGAGCAGGAAAATCTTGCTTATCCAGGATGATATTATCGCTTGGAAAATAAAAAACGGTGATTACATTGAAACTCGCTAGCTCACGGGAGGGTATTCTACCGGGTCGTTACGCTATTTCAATCACCCCAATACTCAAGCTGAGGATGATTCTGTTCTTCGCAGGAGTATGATAAAAACAGAGCTGTCGACAAAAGGTGTCTAATGCGGTAGGATGGGCAAAGCTATAACTCAAAGGGGGGAGTATCTATGTAGTGATCCAAGAAGGACGAGGCTTGATGGTCCCTTTGTGGACGTGGGAAAACGACACAAGAGAAAATGGTGAAAGACCTTTATAATTCAGGGCTGCTCTACATGGCTACACCTGAGGTTAACAATTTTGACAATACATTTGTGTGTCTCCGTTGACGGCGTCCTAATAAAGTCGGTTCAGTGATGGTTTATACGATACGCACTTGCTACTCTCACGGCCATCTGCTTATATGTGCTATTAAGCCGTACGGATTTCTTCTCCTGATTACACCAGCCGTCCAGACGGGAGCTCCGTATCGGAGAGTTATTTTGTGAAGTTAAGGGACAGGGCCCTTCTTTGCCATGAGGTAAGATGCGCGGCTTCAAAGCAATACTATGCTGAAGGTGGCTGGGTTCCATTCACGGTGCCGGTCTAGGCAACTTTCGAATTGGAAATTATGTCGACTTCAACAAAATCAACTTAGTTAAAGATAATGTTATGTGTCCAGTAAAAATAATGTTCGACTATTTTAAATGAAATATTTCTAGAAAGGAGGGGGCTAGGAGGGAGGGGGCTTCCACCTCTCCTATTTAATCTTAGACACTGCAACCATATTCTAGTTTTGATTTGCGTTTGAACTGTTCCTAAAATTAAAAACAAACATTCAAATTTACTGTTCAGGAATACGTAGGCGACTCTAGGGCGGACTGCCCTTTGCCATGGCTTCTGGGCGACCAAATAAGGTCCGATCGATCCGTATTCGGTGAAGGACGAACCAGAACTAGCTTGAGCGATTCAGTTTCCGTAGCAATCGCTGGGCCAGTTGGGGGGCTTGGGTTCAACTTCCAGGCTCGTTAACTGAGCACTTTCGGGTCCTGATTCGTCAATAATTGTAAGTACCACGAATTAACGATCACTTTGGCACTCCTAGGGACCTAATACGTCAAATTAGACTTTCCAATACGAATTAAACCTTGTTTTAACGTCTGTTCTCTCCGGTGTTCTCGATAGGAACGAGATCAGATCCTCTCTAGTCTACGTTTACCCTATAGCCTATCCATTCTTGTCCTGTAGTTTTTCACCATCCCTTTTTGGTGATAATTGGCCGTGACGAAAGCGTGAAAGCAAAATGGGGGTCTGTTGATGCTTTTTTATTTCACCCAGCAAGGGATATAGAACGTCAATTTTAAAATGCTTATTATAGCATGAAAACACATTTTAGCCGGAAATTGTTCATTTTTTAAATTTACTTTTATATAGTTGAATTATTTTGATTAAAAAAACATGTGTAGATAAGGAGCCTAACATGTAGTAACCCTATGAATTTAAAAGTTTTCAACATATCACTGTTGATAACATTTTAAAAGCATTTTAAAATATACTTTCTATACTTCACCGTGTTGAAAGTGATTTCACGCACACGTCCGTCGCCGCTAGATGGGAACAGCACGGCTGCGTCAAAGCGAATTGCTTATTTAACTCGCGACAACTTTTCGGCTGATACCCATGCAGCAGTTTTATTCGTGTTCTGTGTTCGAAAGTGCTTTTCAAATTTTGTTTTTATTTTATTTTAGCTCTTCGTTTTTAAATATTTTATTTTCTTTTATTTACTCGTTTGCATGCTAATATTTTAATTCTTAGGCTTTGGATTACATACATATGTATTTTACATAACTATCAAACTATATTTAATGTTACTTTTTAATTGGCAGTCTACTTAGGGACATTTTGTGTGAACGGTAACACCTGATTTTTGGCAGCTTTTTGAATGCCGCCTGATTTTTATTTTTTTTGTGAATATTTTCATGGGAAAAACTCATAGTTTCATTAACAATAAAGGTGATAACCGAAAAGTTAAAAAAATTTACCTCAGACAGCAAGTAATGAATACTTTGAAAAGAGTAATGAGAAGTAGAGAACAGAGAACTTCTTCCTTCTTCCTTTTTCCTTCTTCCTTCTCCCTTCTCCCTTCTCCCTTCTTCCTTCTTCCTTCTTCCCTCTTCCTTCTTCCATCTATCTTATTCATTTTTCCTTCTTCTTTCTTCTTTCTATCTTCTTCCTTCCTCCTTCATCCTTCTTTCTTCTTCCTTCTTTCTTCTTCCTTCTTCCTTTTTCGCTTTCTTTTATTCCTTCTTCTTTCTTCCCTCTTACGTCTTCTTTCTTCCTTCTTCTTTCTTCCTTCTCCCTTCTCCCTTCTTCCTTCTTCCCTCTTCCTCTCTTCCTTCTATCTTATTTCTTCTTCCTTCTTCTTTCTTCCTTCTATCTTCTTCTTTCTTCCTTCTTCCTTCTTTCTTCTTCCTTCTTCCTTCTTCGCTTTCTTTTTTTCCTTCTTTTTTCTTCCTTCTTCCCTTTTCCGTCTTCCTTCTTCCTTCTTCTTTCTTCTTTCCTCTTTCCTTCATTCTTCTTTCTTCTTCTTTCTTCCTTCATCCTTTCTTCATCTCTTTCTACCTCTTCCTTCTTCCTTCTTCTTTCTACCTTCTTCCTTATTTTTTCTTTCTTCTTCCTTCTTACTCCTTCTATCTTCCTTCTTCCTTCTTCTTTCTTCCTTCCAAACCCATAGTTTGAGAAACACTATATTTAAGAAAAACACCACAATACTGATATGAAAATGATAGATGCCGTAACGGCCATGCACTATTTGAAGAATTTTTTTTTCATAATTCTCAATTCTCTATAACGTAACTATATATAAAACAATGTGGGCCCTCCTTAGCCGTGCGGTAAGACGCGCGGCTACAAAGCAAGACCATGCTGAGGGTGGTTGGGTTCGATTCCCGGTGCTGGTCTAGACAATTTTCGGATTGGAAATTTTCTCGACTAACGTGGGCATAAAAGTATCATCGTGTTAGCCTCATGATATACGAATGCAAAAATGGTAACTTGGCTTAGAAACCTCGCAGTTAATAACTGTGAAAGTGCTTAATGAACACTAAGCTGCGAGGCGGCTCTGTCCTAGTGTGGGGATGTAATGCCAAGAAGAAGAAGAAGATATAAAACAATGAATCGAAAACTTAGTTAACCACGGCACGACTCGCCTTATCACCGAAAATCCACGCTCACACTAAATGACAGCTATCTCTTAGCTTACACCATATCAGTTCTTTCTATAAGTCATATATATTGCCCGAAACAGATAACTGCGACGGACCAACCAACACAGCAGCAGACTCAACATAATCAAATGAACTAACGATTAATCTTCAATTTCAGTTCTCATTAGGAATTAACTTCTGAGTGTGAGCGGAAATGTAAATTAGTCTTGGAATAATCATCATCAGGATCAAGCTTCACTAAGATATTTGATGGTTCCTTACGTTCAGTGAGTGGAGTGCTTCATTTTTGTAACCGTCCACAACTAGCAGCAATATGGAGGACCCCATAGTACGAAACGACAGAGAAGGATCCGATTAGAAAAGGGACAACGTCACCACACTGGTACCGTTTGGAAGACACGCCATGTTCCAACTCAGCTATCACGACTGCACTTGGCAGAGCTGGAAATCGAAGGGAGGATTCAATCTCCTGGCGATAGAGACCCAGGAGTGGAGATACCAATTCCAGCAATCGAACGACATACCCGTACGATGTTTGAAATTCTTATGTAAGAGCCATTATGAATGAAAATAAATATAAATCTACCAAGTAAAAGAAGTGATCTACTCGCACAATTCTAGATTTTCCGAATAAAAAGATTTTTGCACATATGCAGGGCTTATAAGTTATAACAGGCCATTGCCCGAGTCGATATCACTTAAGGACATAGTTGGAAGAGTACCAAGATGGCAGTCAATATGGAACCGGACCTTCCACGGGTCAATCCGACACCTCCCGCACTCCTCTCCCACCAACATTCGAATGCATCGAATAGTATCGAACGAAAGTTTAATATTCAAATTACTAACCTGTTCCCAGCATATTTATTTACTTCCTCATAAAGAACATGTTTCTTCAAAGAGTCCTATGCATTTTGGCACGAATTAATGCATAAATCAGCAGTTTCGTGCCAATTTAATAGCCATTCACGATTTGGTGGGTTTATCACTGCACTTCCCTTCTTCTCAAAAAGCATTTGAAAAATTAAAGTTTTCACACACTTCTCCGCACACGAGCAGTCCGAAATGTTGATGGAATGCCAATTAAACATCACTTTTTGAAATCAGTCACTTGTTTGAAGCGAAAACTTAATAAAAACTGCTTTTTTTGCCCAAAAAAAAACACTAAAAACGGATCCCGGAGCGAATGTAAACACCGGAACTTGCAGCAGTAAACTAATGTTTAGGGTGGCTCAAAAATTATTATGCTCCGCCATGCTCAGTCGAATATGTTTTATATTCTGGGTGTCTTCCGATGGTTTGAGCTGGTTTGAATAGGATGTTACCGTGCACAGGTTGTTTCAGGTTTATATGAGATTCATATGGCAAGGTTGAATTTTACATTATTCTGATTGTAGCGCTTCGTCATTGGGCCCTGGCGTGGGGGAGACCATATGACTGGATAAAATATTCAAGAGCTTTGACTCCATAGACAATGTATATTGAATTTTCGTTCCTATAGTTGGGAGTCGATTCTAATCGAGGTTGCGAATCCTTAGCATGATAATTAGGCTTCTCAGAAAGCATCAGTGAAACGTGTAATTCAACAAAATAGTCAGAATTTGCCTGTGATATTTATCACACCAGGAGCAGATACTTCATACAAAAAGTTTGACATGGGAGTAAGCGGGGTATAAAATGATATTTTCGCGTTACGTAATCAATGGATCTTTCCCAAGGTGCGGTTTTCATTCAGTTATGTGGGTTTTGTTTTCGCCAGCGTTTGGAGGAGAGGCACTATAGCCAGTGTAATGAAAGGTTTAGTTTCCCATCCTGGCATTCATCCAAACTTTCACTGGCTTGTGCTCAAGCTGTTTTTGTTCGAATCGGCATTTGGAGGACACTAGGAGCATAGGACGAAATCGATTGAGCGTGGTGGAGCTGGGTCGTTTTTGAACCACCCTACTAAGGGAAGATCCAATTATTACGTAACGCAAAAATTGGGAATTTTCAACCCCCCTCCACCCTATGTCACACTTTTTGTATGGAGCTTCTGAAAATTTTGTATGGATCGTCACACTTCACTCAACCCCCCTCCCCCTCTAAGCGTTACGTAATTTGTGGACGTTCCCTAATATTCTTTGTTTTTTATATAAAAACGACACCAATACTACTACAGTATATGACAGTTTTTATTATACCAAAACTTTCAAAGCTTTGTTTTGGTACTCAGCCCACCTTCACCTTAAAGCTGTTAGGAAAGCTTCAAGATGATGTATGTCGATTCTGTAGCATATATGTAGAGGACTTTTTTCAGTTCTGCAGCAGGGGGAGGATAGAACCATCTGAAGTTCAAAGAACAAATCCCAGTACGATTCATCAGAACGATAATTCTGAATTGGGAATCCGCTGCCAGTCAAGGCGATGCGGTTGTTCTACATAGCCATAAATAATACGCCAACTTAACAAAACTATATCAAACGGGACATACACCACAATAGATCTAACAAATGGTCGCAGTGATTAAAATACCCAACAAGGAAAAAAAGTGGAGCACGACGCTACGCTACAATGTTTTTGACGTCAAATATCTGGATGAGCAACTGAAATACCCCAAACCAAAACCCCAACCCTGTCCATCCTGAAATTACGCAATCTAACCTTGAGTCACCACGAGTATCTTGGTCAATGTACCTTTCCCCTTACTAACTGTTAATAATAATGATATAGTTTTTAAATATCATAAAGAGTCTCGGCTCCGTTAAGTGATATACACGCCTGAGCCTGTCAAATAAATGCAATAGATAAAAAAAGAAAAAAAAAGTGTAGACGTTCGTGATGTCAAGAAGAATTTATAATCGATTAAACGTTATGGGCTGCAAAATGGTGGGTTGACATCAAGGAAGGAGCGCCCAACAGAGCTCTGGTCCCCACAAGTCCCTATCTCACGCTTCCACGGGTCTTCCGATGACAAAAGACCGCCAGCTAAGGGTTGTGTACTTAGCTGGTAGTGCAGCCTGGGCACTGTTGTCCTTCTGCTAGAGTGAGAAGGTACGCCTCGAGCGTCTGTTCACCAGGAGGTGCGGCTCAAACAGCATCTGCCTGGTACCCAGCGGCAGATTAACGAAATGCTGTATCCCGTCTGCTATACCTAAGGTGGCAGCCCCATCATCGCGATGTAGGTAACGCGACCCCGGTAAGGTAGCTTACTGAAGCCTCTCAAATACCACGAAAAATAAAGATAGAAGAAAAAGAGAACGTTATTTTTGGAAACCGACCCGGGAAAATGGTAAATGCATCATGAAACAATCATGATTATCCTTAAACAATTGAAAAATGCTCCTTAAAAATACTGATCATTTTTCCTTAATTTATTGAACAAATTACCTTGAAATATATAAAATGCTCCGTAAACATTTGAAAAGTGTACCGTAGAAACGAAAAAAATGTACCGTAAACAATTGAAAATGCTCCTTAGAAAAACAAAGATCACGGAAAGGTACAATTTCTTTAACAATGCTTTGAATTGCTTGTAGGCTAAGATTACATTTTGTATAAGTTTATGGAGCATTTCATTTTTTTTACGGAGCACTGTTTTTAGTTTAAGGAGCATTTTCTCAGGTTAAGGAGCATTTTTTATTGGTTTACTCCTTCTTTTCTACTTTATGACAGCCAATTTCAAGGTACTTTTTCAACTATTTCACAATAATTTTTATATCAATATACTGCGCAATTATCATTAGTTAAATAGCAAATCTTTGTTTTTCTAAGGAACATTTTCAATTGTTTACGGTATATTTTTTTCGTTTCTACGTACACTTTTCAAATGTTTACGGAGCATTTTATATATTTCAAGGAAATTTGTTCAATCATTTGAGGAAAAATGATCAGTTTTTTTAAGGAGCATTTTTCAATTGTTTAAGGACAATTTCATCTGTTTTAATGGACAATTTTTGGGCTGCCAAACCGACCCGGCAACGAAATAAGGACTATGATTGGAAACTCGGTACCTGGAATGTCAGGACCTTAAATGAACCTGGACGAGTGAGCCTTCTGGCTCGTGAACTGCAGAAGGTTGGAGTGAACGTGGCTGCTATTCAAGAAGTCCGATGGCCTAGATCCGGAGAACGTGAATTCCGAGCCGTGGACTCCACGACCAACACTGCATTCAAGTATAACATCTATCACAGCGGCGGTGAAAAAGCAGAGCATGGAGTTGGTTTCGTAGTGATGGGCAAGCAGATGAGGCGAGTAATGCGGTGGAAACCCATTAGCGAACGAATCTGTGTGTTGAGGATACGGGGCAAATTCTTCAATTACAGCCTAATCAACGTTTGTCGGTGCAAACGATAAACCCGACGACGTGAAGGACACGTTTTATGAATGTCTTGATAAAACCTATGGAGAGTGCCCAAAGCATGACGTGAAAATTGTTATCGGAGACGCTAACGCTCAGGTCGGTAGATAGGACTTTTCCGTCCCATAATCGGTAGGGAGAGCCTTCACCCGCTACCAATGACAACGGCCTACGGCTAATAAATTTTGCTGCTGCCAGAGGGATGGCCATCAGTAGCACCTACTTTGCACGAAAGAACATCCGAAAGCACACCTGGAGACACCCAAATGGTGAAACTTGCAACCAGATAGACCATGTTCTAGTGGATGGGCGCCATTTCTCGGATGTTATCGATGTGCGGACATTCAGAGGTCCGAACATTGACTCTGACCACTACCTCGTTGTCAGTAAAATTCGATCACGATTGTCAACAGTATCGAACGATGCGTTACAATATCCAGCGATTGTCGGCGGAAGGAGTATCGGCTGAGTACCGCCAGAAGCTCGACGAACGGATAAGTGCAATCAACGTTAGCGACAACATCAACGATCTATGGGAGTCGATCCATGGAGCGGTGAGCACAACAGCACGGGAAGTGGTAGGCACTGCACAGAGGCGACCCAGGACGGGTTGGTTCGATGTGGAGTGTCAGAGAGTGACAGACGAGAAGAACGTTGCCAGAAGCCGGATGTTGGTGTCGGGTACCCGATCGAATAGAGATCGGTACAAGGAAGCAAGAGTAGCCGAAAAACGTACCCACCGCAGGTAGAAAAAAGAGTACGAAGAACAAGTTATTAGTGAGGCGCAGGAAAAAATGGAGCAGAACGATATGCGGAGGTTTTATGAGTCTGTCAATGGCGTGCGGAGAAAGACAGCGCCATCTCCCGTCATGTGCAACGACCAACAAGGCAATTTGCTGACAGATAAAACTGAAGTGGCTGCCAGGTGGAAGCAACACTTCGAGACTTTGTTGAATGGAGGAAGTGACGGTGCATCGGTGAACAGAATAAATATTAGCGACGATGGACAAGCTGTGGAGTCACCTACACTAGATGAGGTTAAAAAAGCTGTTAAAGAGCTGAAAAACAATAAGGCTGCGGGGAAGGACCAGCTCCCGGCTGAACTTCTCAAACATGGCAGTGAGCAGCTTTATGAAGTTCTGCACCATATTATGTCGAAAATATGGGAAGACGAGGCAATGCCTGCTAGCTGGTTGGACGGCCTCATTTGCCCTCTCTTTAAAAAAGGGCACAGACTGGAGTGCGCAAATTACCGAGGAATAACCCTCCTTAATTCGGCCCGTATTCTGTTCAACAGATTGAGACCGCTTGAAGAGTCCTTCGTCGGCGAATACCAAGCAGGTTTTCGTGAGGGCCGATCAACGACGGATCAAATGTTTACCCTGAGACAAATCCTTGATAAATTCCGGGAGTACAACTTGCAGACACATCATCTGTTTATTGATTTCAAGGCGGCGTACGATTCAGTGAAACGGAATGAATTATGGCAAATTATGCTTGAACATGGTTTTCCGGCGAAACTGATACGGCTGATTCGTATAACGTTGGACGGATCGAAATCAAGTGTAAGGGTTGCGGATGAAATATCGACGTCATTTGTTACCTTAGATGGATTAAAACAGGGTGATGCACTCTCTAATCTACTGTTCAATATAGCGCTCGAGGGAGCGATTAGGAGAGCTGGTGTGCAAAGAAGCGGTACCATTATCACAAAATCGCATATGCTTCTGCGATTTGCGGACGATATCGATATTATCGGAATTGATCGCCGTGCCGTGGAAGAGGCTTTTGTGGCTTTTAAGAGGGAGACAGCGAGGATTGGACTCACGATCAATACCAGCAAAACGAAGTACATGGTCGCTGGCAATCAACGTGGGCTCATTAGCGGTAGTGGTAGCGAAATGGTGCTGGATGGTGAAAAATTTGAAGTGGTAGAAGAATTTGTGTATCTTGGATCATTAGTGACGTGCGATAATGATGTTACCATCAAGGTGAAAAGGCGTATTGATCACATGCATGAATCACGAATTGTACCAGGTGTATAAAGGGCTGGATATTATTAAGCTTATACAACACGGCAGACTACGGTGGGCTGGTCACGTTGTTCGTATGCCGGAAGAACGTCAAGCGAAGATAATATTTAGTAGAGAACCCGGAAGAGGCCGCAGGCTTCGTG
The DNA here is from genome assembly GCF_024139115.2 of Armigeres subalbatus. Taxonomy (NCBI): domain Eukaryota; kingdom Metazoa; phylum Arthropoda; class Insecta; order Diptera; family Culicidae; genus Armigeres; species Armigeres subalbatus. Next base: position 260,191,174 of record NC_085139.1, read on the forward strand.
GAAGGCCGCGTACACGATGGCTTTTTGCAGTTGAAGAGGACCTGAGGGCGCTCAATGTTCAGGGCGACTGGAAGCGATTGGCCCAGGATCGAGTCCAGTGGAGAAGGATGCTCCATTCGGCGTAGGTTCATCGAAGAGCTGTAGCCCATCAAGTATCAAGTAAACGTTATGTAAGTTGCGAATGAGCCCTATCAACTGTTAGGCTTACCTCGCCGTACATCGATTCACTATATGCCATTCTATTGCCGGCGGCGATTGTCAAACTCAGAACGGGTATTAATTTTTTGTTTTCATTTATCATGCCGTTGAAATCGAAAGCGAAACTGACTCTTTTGTGATGATGCCGGGTATGAAGGGGAGCTTGTACGCCGCCAGCAATGAGGAAAGTGGAGAAACAATGCAATTTATTTTCAAATACGCGCACCCGCGCATCCCATCATAGAGCTGATTTCGCATCCCATCATAGAGAATGATTTCGGTGCAGGCGTTCTCCAATGAAGTAACCTTACCAAAAGCAAATTCGGATCGGCCTGTATGATGCATCTCATGTCGTTGTGAAAAAGCATTTTATTCTAAGTGCAAATAGTTAATCTGGCTGTTGGTGTCGCAAGCACAGACTTTTAGTTTCTGTCTCGTACATCATCTAAAACTACAAGTACATTAATTGGTGCGTTTACACCGTGCTTCGTAATCCACATATCAGGTTTACAGTTTCTGCAAAACGCATCAGCACTATAAATTTATTTCTCCTATCTTCACCATTACAAATTGTGTCATAGTTGCAATCATATACCATAACGAAATAAAAATACATCGGTTGAGAAACACTGCTGTAAACACAACTGCTCTCTCTGGGGCATCCGTCCGACAAGAGGACGACGGACGATGCCTCACCGGATACCGAACGCCTCCGCATTTCCCAAGATGCCCCCTCATAGCAGTGGTGTACATGTATTTTTGTGCGGAAAGCGCTTCATCTTGTTGTTTTGCTCTTGTTCAAAATAACAAAAAGGTGTAGTGATGAATGAATTTTCCGCGGTGGTTTGTTGTCCTTGTGGTCAGGAAACGTCATCTGAGTCACTACCTACCTTCGTACATACACTCGTTTCTTGGAGTGGGCGTTGCCGTTCGCAATAGGTGCCTGCATATCTGATGGCTCGAATTTTGACTTCGGTGACTTTGTCGTTGTAAGTTCGCAATTTCAAATTCCGAATGTTAAATATCACATCACGTTCAATCTCACTCTACAACGCTTGGTTATCGCTAAAATGTTGCGCCCAGTTTCGCCAGCCAACGGGAGCCACTAATTAAGTCCTGTCCCGTCGGTCGTGTTTTGATAGGTATTAAAATGTGAAAGATACCGACTCGTCATGTTGCCGAGCTAGGGGGTTGTTCGCCGTGATGATCCACTTCTTCGCGCTTCCGCGCGCACTCAGAATTAGTGCTCTGCCACTGACTTGCTTCAAGGGTATGCGGCATAGGATATTTTCCGCAAAAAAATAAACATAATTGTTTGCTCATGAGCAGTGAATGTAAAACTACAACATTGCCAATGCCAACAACATTGTTCTCTCTTGGAAATGTCGGGACAAACTTAAGTCGCAAAAAACGTTCCGCGCATTTACAACAATTACCCACCATATTTGTTACAAATAAAATAGAACGCAACATAATCTTTTATTGCTTGTTTTTTGCATTTTTCAGCGACAATAAATCTACCATACCATTCCATTTTACCATCGACTAAAATAAATTCCGTACTGTAAATGTAACGTTTGGATTGATCTCAATAGCGAAATACTGCCTACCCTTAAGTCTCGCTGCCACTGCAAACTGCTAATGGTTAGCAACACATTCACACGCTATCTGACAGCGCGAATGGCGAAAATTTGAAATACCGCAAGCGATTCATGAAATTTTTCCCGACACATCACTCAACTTTTCGCCAGTAGTAGATCATGATCACGCTGTTTTGTTTTTATATTTTGCAAGTTTCCGTTCTCTGTGTCTGATACTCACCGCCTTTCCGCGCTCTCGACTTACTACAGCGTGCGGGCTCGTGGGGCCTGCTGCTGCGACGAGTGATTGTCCGGTTCGGGTCAACCAGCGGCTACTGTGCGAAGGTTATAAAAACATTCTCCAACAATAAATCACCATGCACCTCCATAAACTTTTGATACACTTTCGCAGTCGAAACGATCTGTCCGTCCGGACTCCGGGGCGCACCGGACAGGAAATTCCTCACATCGCACAGCTCGTAAAACTCGCGCTACTCGCGAAATGATGTCGTGTTACTGTTTATAGCATTGAATTCGATCGTAATTCGAATCTACAATAATCAATTTTTATTCCTTCATTATAGCTATGGCAGCACAAGAAGCCGTACCAGATGTGGCGGCGCGGACAACACGGTCGACGGAATGTCGATCGATCGCGTGGGTACCGGGGTGTGTTGGTTCGGAATGGAACGAAACAAAACGCCACCGGTCGTCGTGCGTTTGAATGAAAGTGCGGATTCATAACACAGTTTGAGAAGTGAAGGAACGGATCGATCGTGCGACAACGATCATTGCGGCGATGATCGTGGTAGTGATCTGCTACAACAAGCTTGGTGGAAAACCGAGAGAGTGAGAGCTTGTTTTCATTTTTGCGATTTCATTTTTTTTATGAAGAACGGAGTAATAGTATGAGTAGGTTTGATGAAAATTGAAATAGGTGAAGAAAATTTTCAACGTGCCTGACATTGTTTTTATGTCAGAACGTCTAAACCATTAAAGGTGTAGATCGCAGCACAGGTTCTCTGGGCAGAACTGACATGACAGTCCCGTAAAGACATGTAGAACATTATTGTAAAGAATGTTGGAGAAGATACGACTCGATGCAAGCAAGCAACAAGTTGTCAGTTAATTATAGGGAGCTGTCAACTGACAAAAAACAGCCGAAAAGTTTTAATTTACCAAAAAAAAAAAACGAACCAAACAATTGCATAATGTAAAAAAAGGAGCAAGGTAAATATCACCCCTTTCGAAGTAATTGGTTTTATTTTTGCCTTTCTCGTATACTAAGTATACGGTAAAGGCTATATGATCGCTCCAAAAACAAACTTTTTATAGAAGGCTCGGAGACCCATAGTGTTATATACCAATCGACTCAGTTCGACGAATCGAGGTGATGTCTGTGTGTGTGTGTGTGTGTGTGTGTGTGTGTGTGTGTGTGTGTGTGTGTGTGTGTGTGTGTGTGTATGTGTGTGTGTATGTGTGTGTGTGTGTGTGTGCAAAGCTACTCAAAAAATGACACTCATTTTTAGGGCACTTATCTTCAACCGATTTGCTCGCAACAAGTTGCATTCGACGCAGAATCCTGTCCCATTGTTTCCTATTTGAAGTTGGTCAGATCGGACTATGGGATCAGAAGTTATGGCCAAAATACAAATTCATACGAAAAAATCGCGTAAAAAATGTCACTCATTTTTCGGGCACTTATCCTCAACCGATTTGCTCGCAACAAGTTGCATTCGACGCAGAATCCTGTCCCATTGTTTTCTATTTGGGACAAATTCATACGAAAAAATCGCGTAAAAAATGTCACTCATTTTTCGGGCACTTATCCTCAACCGATTTGCTCGCAACAAGTTGCATTCGACGCAGAATCCTGTCCCATTGTTTCCTATTTGAAATTGGTCAGATCGGACTATGGAATCAGAAGTTATGGCCAAAATACAAATTCATACGAAAAAATCGCGTAAAAAATGTCACTCATTTTTCGGGCACTTATCCTCAACCGATTTGCTCACAACAAGTTGCATTCGACGCAGAATCCTGTCCCATTGTTTCCTATTTGAAATTGGTCAGATCGGACTATGGAATCAGAAGTTATGGCCAAAATACAAATTCATACGAAAAAAATCGCGTAAAAAATGTCACTCATTTTCCGGGCACTTATCCTCAATCGATTTGCTCACAACAAGTTGCATTCGACGTAGAATCCTGTCCCGTTGTTTCCTATTGAAAATTGGCCATATCGGACTATGCGATCGAAAATTATACCATTTTGTTATGAAAAAAGTCGCTAAAAAAATGTCACTCATTTTTCAGGCACTTTTCCTTAACCGATTTGTTCGCATTAAATTGCATTCGACGCAGAATGTCTCATATTTTCTTATTGAAAATTAGCCAGATCGGACTATGGGCTTAGATGTTATGGTCGAATTACTATTTATTGTAAAAAAGAGTTCAAAAAAGTCTAGCTCACTTTCTTAGCACTTAGACTTCATCTATTCCCCAAGCTACACAATTTCAACAAATCTGGTTGCAGTAACCATATTGTGACTGAATCCGGTCATATATAAGTTACTGTGATTGATGCGCAATATGTGTGCTTCTCAGGTCGCTCGCAACAGATTGCATTCGACGCAGAATCTTGTCCCATTGTTACCTAAAGAAACTTGGCCGGATCGTACAATTGGGTCAAAAGTTATGGCGAAAATACTAATTTTAAAACTACTGAATAAAATGCCATTTTTTGCTCTTATGCTCATCCGATTTGTTTCCAACAAATTGCGTTTGGCGAGAATTTTCTTATGCATATAAACAAATATGAAAAATAAGACCAATCCACATATTGGTGTTATTTGAGATTTTTCCAAACCTTTTGAACGAATGAGAAAGGCACCATCACCGCTAGGTGGATTAATCTGGGTTTTTCTTCTTAAATACTTTCTAACTGGAACGTGATCTGGTTCCCAACTTAGTTTTCACTTAGTATTTCCTCAGGTATTAATTGAAAGCATTTCTAAGCCTGACATTGTTCTCTAGTTAGGCGAACACTGACAAAATCAATAAATTTTTAAATATAAGAAGATAAATTTATTGTATTGACGAGTATTCGAAACGTCGGTTCGAAGATCGAGAACAGTCGGCTATAGCAGGCTTCATCAGTTTGAAGAAAAATATTGAAATTCATGTTTTCATAATTGTGTACACAAGAAGTCTCTCGCTTTAAAACTCCATGAACCGCGAATCGATCAAATGTACAACAGTACTACCTCAATTGGGTTTTGGGAAGGGTCTTAACTTATGGATCTTGTGAACCTCCGGTGGTGCAAAAGACTATCCTGAGCAATATCTAGCTATCGCTTTAACCTGTTGCCAGGTTAGATTTCTGTCGACTTCTTTTATTTCTTTATTGAGGCTTATATATTCTTATATACGCAGCAGAGGCAGACGCCATGAGCCTCTGGGTCTGCCTCTGCTGCGATGTCCCGCTGGGTTCCAGTCTAATGCTTGTTGCGCCCCTACGTAGAGTGTGGCCGACCCAGCCCCACTTCCGATTCCGAATTTCTGTCGCCATCGGTCTCTCGTAACAACGACGATGAAGGTTGTTGTTTGAGATCCAGTTGTGAGGCCACCAGGCCTGAATTATATACCGCAGGCATCTGTTGATGAACACCTGCAGCCGTTGAGTGTTCTCCACTGATACACACCATGTTTTGTTAGAGTATAACACCACAGATTTCACGTTAGAGATGAAAATTCGTATTTTGGTGCGTTCATTTATGTATCTGCATTTTTTCCCATATATTTCTTAAAATCGCAAAGGCAGCCCAGCTTTCTTGATTCGTGCGTCTATGTCGATCTCGGTACTGCCGTCTAACGCCATTTGGCTACCAAGTTATTGGAAGCTTTCAACATTCTCCACTGATTGCCCGGCTACTGTGAAACTGGAAGGGGTCACCGTGTTTACATCCAACGATTTGGTTTTACTGATGTTGCTGACTAAACCTGCCGAAGAGGAGCACTCGGCAAGGTCGTTGAGCTTATTCTGTATATCAGAGCGCCGTTAAGCGAGGAGTGCAACGTCATCAACCAATTCGAAGTCGTTTGGGTGCTCCATGTCTGTAGGTTGGCCTAGCAGCACACGGTTTGGTTCACGGTCAATCGCACCTACCAGAATCTCGTCGATGACGATGAGAAACAGCAACGGTGATAGAATACCTCCTTGGCTCACACCAGCTATGACCCGAATCAGGTCAGACTCCGAGCAGCACAAGTCAGACCAATATGGTTGTAGCAACTTGATTGTGACTAAATCTGATCACATATCAGTTACAGTAACTATGCAAGACATGTGTGCTGCTAGGGACAAGACCCCATTGTGCAGTACTCAACACGAGAAGGCCTCATACTATGCCGAGGCCGATGATTCCTCAGGAACCCTCTTGCGTCTCAGGGCGCGCCACATATTCCCGTAATTCAGACGGTCGAAAGCTTTTACGTAGTCACTGAATACCAAGTAAAGGGATTCTCGGAATTTATTGACCTGCTCCAGAATGATACGGAGCGTGACAATATGGTCCACACAGGATCTTTCTTCTTCTTATTGAATCCGACCACTACCTCGTTGCAGTATGCCTGCGCTCAAAACTCTCGACGGTGTACAACACGCGTCGAAGTCGGACGCCGCGGCTTAACATTGGGCGGCTACAAGATGGTAGACTAGCCCAAGAATACGCGCAGCAGCTGGAAGTGGCACTTCCAACGGAAGAGCAGCTAGGCGCAGCGTCTCTTGAAGATGGCTGGAGAGATATTCGATCCGCCATTGGTAGCACCGCAACCGCTGCACTTGGCACGGTGCCCCCGGATCAGAGAAACGACTGGTATGACGGCGAATGTGAGCAGTTAGAGGAAGAGAAGAATGCAGCATGGGCGAGATTGCTGCAACACCGCACGAGGGCGAACGAGGCACGATATAAACAGGCGCGGAACAGACAAAACTCGATTTTCCGGAGGAAAAAGCGCCAGCAGGAAGATCGAGACCGTGAAGAAACGGAGCAACTGTACCGCGCTAATAACACACGAAAGTTCTATGAGAAGTTAAACCGTTCACGTAAGGGCCACGTGCCACAGCCTGATATGTGTAAGGACATAAACGGGAACCTTCTTACGAACGAGCGTGAGGTGATCCAAAGGTGGCGGCAGCACTACGAAGAACACCTGAATGGCGATGTGGCAGACAACGGTGGCAGTATGGTGATGGACCTGGGAGAACGCGCGCAGGACATAATTCTACCAACTCCGGATCTCCAGGAACTCCAGGAGGAGATTGGCCGGCTGAAAAACAACAAAGCACCTGGGGTTGACCAACTACCAGGAGAGCTATTTAAACACGGTGGTGAGGCACTGGCTAGAGCGCTGCACTGGGTCATTACCAAGATTTGGGAGGAGGAAGTTTTACCGCAGGAGTGGATGACCTTCCCTTCGTTGGGTGTCCCATCTACAAAAAGGGCGATAAGCTGGATTGTAGCAACTACCGCGCAATCACATTGCTGAACGCCGCCTACAAGGTACTCTCCCAAATTTTATGCCGTCGACTAGCACCAACTGCAAGGGAGTTCGTGGGGCAGTACCAGGCGGGTTTTATGGGCGAACGCTCCACCACGGACCAGGTGTTCGCCATTCGCCAAGTACTGCAGAAATGCCGCGAATACAACGTGCCTACACATCATCTATTCATCGACTTCAAAGCCGCATATGATACAATCGATCGGGACCAGCTATGGCAGCTAATGCACGAACACGGTTTTCCGGATAAACTGACACGGTTGATCAAAGCGACGATGGATCGGGTGATGTGCGTAGTTCGAGTTTCGAGGGCATTCTCGAGTCCCTTCGAAACCCGCAGAGGGTTACGGCAAGGTGATGGTCTTTCGTGTCTGCTATTCAACATCGCTTTGGAAGGGTAATACGAAGAGCAGGGATTAACACGAGTGGTACAATTTTCAATAAGTCCGTCCAGCTATTTGGTTTCGCCGACGACATAGATATTATGGCACGTAACTTTGAGAAGATGGAGGAAGCCTACATCAGACTGAAGAGGGAAGCTAAGCGGATCGGACTAGTCATCAACACGTCGAAGACGAAGTACATGATAGGAAGAGGTTCAAGAGAAGACAATGTGAGCCACCCACCGCGAGTTTGCATCGGTGGTGACGAAATCGAGGTGGTAGAAGAATTTGTGTACTTGGGCTCACTGGTGACTGCCGAAAATGACACCAGCAGAGAAATTCGGAGACGCATAGTGGCTGGAAATCGTACGTACTTTGGCTCCGATCGAATAGAGTTCGCCGCCGTACCAAACTGACAATCTACAAAACGCTAATTAGACCGGTAGTCCTCTACGGACACGAGACCTGGACGATGCTCGTGGAGGACCAACGCGCACTTGGAGTTTTCGAAAGGAAAGTGCTGCGTACCATCTATGGTGGGGTGCAGATGGCGAATTGCATCAGCTGTTGGGAGAACCATCCATCGTTCACACCGCGAAAATCGGACGACTGCGATGGGCCGGGCACGTAGCCAGAATGTCGGACAGTAACCCGGTGAAAATGGTTCTCGACAACGATCCGACGGGCACAAGAAGGCGAGGTGCGCAGCGGGCAAGGTGGATCGATCAGGTGGAAGATGACTTGCGGACCCTCCGTAGACTGCGTGGTTGGCGACGTGTAGCCATGGACCGAGCCGAATGGAGAAGACTCTTATATACCGCACAGGCCACTTCGGCCTTAGTCTGATTAAATAAATAATAATACAGGATCTTCCGGCACTGAATCCGACCTGCTGCCGCCGGAGAGTCACATCGATCTTTTTCTGAATCCTGGCTAGGATAACTTTGCATAGAACTTTGAGAACGATACACAGCAACATAATCACCCCTATTCTTGTTTACGGACGAACGAAACTTTTGAACGAATGCAGTTCGTTCGAATCGTTTCCCCATTTGATTTTGCTGGCGTGAACTAGAATGCGCATCAACTTTCGTTCGAAACCGTGTTCGTACGTAAACAAGAATAAGGGTAAGTGCCTCGCCAGTTATCGCATACAGTCAGGTCACCCTTTTCCGGGGGTCTAAGTCATTTGGCATAAAGTCATTTGGCATAACGCCATTTGGCATAATGGTCATTTGGCATAACGGACATTTGGCATAATTTTGAACTACAACAAAAAAGTGGGTCATTTGGCATAACGGACATTTGGCATAATTTGGAACTGTTAAAGGGAAAGGGTTATTTGATGTATTTTTTCACATAGTTAGAGTAGATCGAGGAAATGTTCTGATAGATTTAGCCTGACGATAGGTATTTTTCGGAAGGACGGACAAGCGAAGCGGCAGAACTACTTCCGAGAAAGGGATCACATCCGTCATTGACTTATTCCAGAAAAACGCCTACATCCAAAAAGAGAATCTTGATTCTCCTTGCTTGATTCCGGACAAACAGCTACTTTTGAAGAGCATGAGCATGAGCATGATTGACCGCCCACGGTTGCTACTCCGTTATTGCCAGGTCAGCTGTAATTACACAGAGAACCAACAGATGAAGATTGGGACTGACATCATCTTTAATGTGTAAGAACTGGTGACCCAAAAATAAGCAATACCAGCGCCGGCTGTGTCCGAATGCTGGTCAATTAAGGAATAGGTAGGAAATTGTTTACGTGATACTCGCTTTGATAGAAGCCGACGAATCATCTGCACTTCCACGAAAAATCACTGGGATGTTGGATATATGGGGTAGGGAGTGTGGCAGGGTTCGTTTTGGTAAACGGTCTGCCGTGTAAAGCGTTTAGTTTGATTTGAAACAATAACAATCAAACGAACGCTAATTATTTTAATTATCGGATGCGAACTAAATTTTCACTTTCTGGTTAACTTACTCACCCGCACAAAGCAGAACAAAATTTCGGTGACCGGCCGATCGTTTTGCTTTCCGCACAAAGCAAAACTAAATTTCGACGACCGGCCGATCGCTCTGCTTACTGGAGAATCTGAAACACGAGAAATCTCGCACTGAACTGATTAACTTTATTACCGGTCGCGCAATCCCGGACAAACAGATACTTTTGAAGAAAGGATTAAACCCTAGATTGTTTCAATCCGGGCAAATGCCTACTTCAGGGTGCCCAGCGAACCGGGAAAACTGCGAGAACCGGGAAAAAGTCGGGAATTATGCGGGAATTTGAATGTGCACCGGGAAAAATTAAACTGCATTAACTTATTTGTAAACATTAGTGTAGTAATCTCAAATATGATGAGAGTATATAGAAAATTTCTCTCGGAAATATCTTCAGAAATTCAATCCAAAAATAGTTTAAATATTTGGCTTTGGAAATTCCTAAGGATTTCCTTCTAGAATACCATTGGATACTCTTTTAGGATTTCCATTACAAACTATTTCATTTATAATAAACATACCAGAAGAATTCTTCCATCAAAATTTCCTAAAGAACTCCTGCAATTACGAGACAAGCCAGCCTCGGGCTGAAAGTCTCGATAATAAAGACAAAAAAAACTCCTGTAAAAATTTCAGATATATCTCCTGAAGGAATTTCGCATGATTGTACTAAAGAATTTCCGAAAAAATTCCTGAAGGGATTTTCAAAGTATTTCCTAGACGTTCTTCAAAAAAAAATAAAGCTTTTCTGAAGGATTTTTGGGAAAAAATACAAAGGCATTTTCGGAGGATTTTTCGATGAAAACCCTGGAGGAAAGGAAAACGATGAATTTTTGGAGCAATCTTCTGGATTCTGGTCTGCAGGAATTCCAAAGTATGTGGTTTCTCTCTTCTGTATTCTGCAGTATTTTTTAAAAATAATTTATTAAAGTGCTATTTTGCAGTACAATGAATTGACCTTTCCTGTCAAAAAATGTATCTCGTGTTATTGTCTCAGTCGATTCTTTGGCTTATTTAAGGTCAACTTTCCCAAAGAACCCATATTTTTCAGAGCCTCCAACTATTTTTAAAATCGAAAACAAAAACCGAAAAAGTGCTGCACATGTGAACCGGCCTGGAAAATTCGTACAATGTCCGTTCAAAATCGGGCCAATCTTAAAAAAACAGGACTTTTTCGATTTTTGTTAGAGGTGTCAAAAAAATGGGTTCTTTGGGAAAGTTGACCTTAAATAAATCAAAGAATCGATCGAGCGAATAAAAAATTTGACGGAAAGAGTCAACTGTTTCTAATAAAAAGATTCGCTTAGAATAAACTACTTCTGGTACTGTAGATTTGTTTTTATTTCTTCCTAAATATATGTATTTTTGTATCGGGAAATTTTTCAAAATTTAGGGAGAAAACCGGGAAAAAACCAAGAATTCTAAATCCAATATTCACTGGCCACCCTGCTACTTTCAACGCCAATGCCCGGGATTAGATTCAGAAGAGTCGTAGTGTGCCGTGGTTGAAGGCGGTTGCGAAAATTTCTAATCCGTCATATTTTTCAGTTTTTTATTTTTTTATTTTGGATTCTTTTTTTCCAAATTTTCCTTCCTTCTAAAATCAACAAACTAATAACAGCAATTTTTTCCTACAAATTATAGTGTTGAATTGACAGATGAATTCTATTCAAGAATTAACTTGTGTGGCTGCGGTTGAAGTCAGGGAGGGTCGTTGAATTTTCTCTCCCGGATTCTGGAGTTAGAGCATCTGAATACATCCACTGGGAAAGCAAACTTCTGTATCGAGAGGAGTACGGCAGCTCAAGAATCGTGGTCATCAATATGCGAAGGGAGAGACCGGATCGTATACACGTAGCTTGCCAGAGAAAAGCAGGATTACTGAGCCGAATGTCAAAGAGGATGAGGTATTTTATCGCAAAATATTTGACGGCTGATTTTCAAGGTATGCAGAAGTCCAGGTATGTTACATTTTTAATTTTGCTTGCTGCGCAACAATGGCCGTGAAAAGATCTATTTCATGTTGACGAAAGGGTCAAACATGATAACAAATGATAAGCTAATATTGTTTAATGTTTATTAGGTTGGAATGATGAACGGCTGGAAGTTAGGGTTCGGTTTTCACTATCATCCAATCTTTGACATATGGGAGAACACGAAGATACAATGGGAACTAACTGACTATATGTGTGTTTGTCGTCACCATTGAAAAAGTTTACGTCGTAATTTATCCGTATAGATAGTATGAAGAGGTAGATTTTGAATTGCTTTCACTTGATGTTTTATATCATCATATTTGTTTAACTTGTTTGGAACATTTGTATAGAAAGACGCAGTTATAATTTTCGTTGTCGTCGTCGGTGAATAGAGTTACCTTTTCACTAATTTGCAGTACGGGCTTGAAAAAACAGTCAATATATTATTACCTATAAAACGTTTATGTAGACGACGTCGACGACGCCGATTTTTATGCACTTTTAATTCAATATAATTTTTCTAAGAACGGTTTTATTTCTTAGTTTATTTGGATTCCATAATCACATAGTATATTCACATACGTCTGGGTTTTTAGATCACATTCACCCCTTTTGAATTATGCATACTCATTAAACTATCTCTTCAATTTATGTTCTTTCTGATAGGACACATATTTTGCGTTAGTTTGCATTTCCCATAGTTAATGTATTGCCCTTGTTACTCATCTTATGACAAGTGAAGACATTCCACTAAAAAGTTCTAACAATTCTTATCAATAATGATTAGCCGTCGATGATGTTATCAATTCAGTGCAAATCCGAATTATAGCCGCTAACAAAGTTGGATTTTTCTCACAATTCGTGCGTTAAACCTAACTTCGGAAGTGGTGCGCTGTTTTCATTTGGTGATGCACTATACAGCGCGCTACTTCCGAAATTAGGTTTAACGTATGGATTGTGAGAAAAATCCAATTTCAATTGCGGCTATAATTCGATTTTCTACTGAATTTATAATAAAAGAAATCAAAGTATATAGGTACATATTGGTTTTCAAAAAAAGCGCTCATGCTGTTATGTTTGATGCTGCTTTCCTTTTTTATTTTTTTCATTTCATCTTTTAAGGTTTCAGGATAAGTATCTTTTTTTCAAAATTTGGACACATCATAACTTCTGAGCTCGTTTTTAGTAAACTCTCCCTTGCTCGATATTGAGTAGTCGAGATCGACTTAGAGGGGCAAAATATTACATCGAAGTAGAGAACAAATTATTAAAATATCATAAGTAAGTGATCAAGTGCTCATAATTTAGCCTTGAGTAGTGAAGAACTAATGGTAGAGGTTTACTTATTTACATTCTTTATTTTCCACGAACTCAAATAATTCATCATCTTCATTATATTCCTTAACGACGTTTCAGCGCGTTTACTTGAAAAAAATACTCATATTTTTTCATCCTTCGTACTCGTGATGTGATGTAAAGTGTCTTGACGTTATGTATATACTTTATTCCCACTAGAAATATATGTTTAAATTTTATCATGAAATTGATCGGTTTTAGAAAATAATTAGGCAAAGGAAAAATTCAAAAAATCATTATATTCATTATGTTAAACTCTTCATTCAAAAATATTCATCGAATTCATTTTTGCTGTTTGTAGCCGACCCGACAAACTTCAGATAAACGAAAATTGGCCTTCTGGATGATTTTTTCTTCCGTTTCTTCATTTTCACTCCTCATTCACTTTTCGCGAAAATTTGTGGTAAGCCATTTCAATAAATTGTGTTTTGACGGGAAAAAAATGCTTCCAAGCATGGAAAATATGGAGATATTGTAAGTAAAAATATGGTATAATTTTATCGTCTTGAGTTTTCGCTTGTTTTCATCGCTTTTGTTTCTTTTCTTTGTCTCGTTCCAGAGAGCGAGTAATGGCGCTTAAACCTAGGCCTATATGTACACTGATGTACATAAGTATTCGTCATGTTTTCATAGTAATCTATCTGAATTTATGCGAATACTTTTGCCCATCAGTGTATAAGCCAGGGCACTAGACTAAAAACTGTGTCCCATCCCAAGACGTCGAGGACCCATGGAGTGTACATTAATCTTCTTAGCAAGTCACTCCCAACGATTCGTCAATCATCTTTCCCCCTGCATGTGAAACGGTTGGTACGGCTGTCCCCGTTTCTTCCTTTCGTAGATTCAAAACTCTTCGTTGATCATGTTATTTATTACTAAATAATCTGATTGCCGGGGAGTTATGGATTATCTCCCAAATTCAAGCCTGCACGGTGGGCCTGGCCGTTTTAATACTTGTGTCATATTTATGATATGCTGCAAATATTAATGCAGACAAGAAAATGCTCGGGAATACAACCGACATTTCCAGGATGCTTTTCAATACTGGCTGTGCATGTGCTAAGACAAGACAAGACAAGACAAGACAACGCCCGGGATTAGATTCATAAGCTTATTCAGCAAAACGCTTACATTCAAAGGATGAATCACATCCACCATTACTGTATTCTGGACAAACTTCTATTTCCACAAAAGGAATCACCTTTACTTTAAAAAAGGTATAAATCCACCATCGTCTTATTGTGGGCAAACGCCTACTTTTAAAGAAGGTATCACATCCACCATTGCCTTAATCTGGACAAACGCCTAATTTTAAAGAAGGAATCACATCCACCATTGCCCTAATCCGGGCAAAAAGTGATCACATCCACACTTGCCTTAATCCGAGTAAGCGCCTAGTTTTAATGAGGGGATCACATCATCCATTGCCTTAATCCGGGTTAGCACTTACTTTTAAGGTGAAGCGTTGTGACACTCAAATTGCAATGTGATTGTGTCATAAAAATCATCAACCACGGATTTGTAGTGGTGGACACTTCCAATACCAATTCAGTAAGCATACACGTGGGATTCATTTTTGTTAACATCCAACAACAGTAAACATTGCACGCATTCGGAAGAATTCAGCCCAACTTAGAAGCAGTATTAATCAATACAGTCTAAGCATGGGATTAACTGATGGAATTTGTCCGAAAAGCATCAGTTTTTCTTTGGTTTAGGTGAATATTTATGAATTATGTTTTCACGATGCTGGCTGTTTATGTTTACATCCTCAACTGTTGTTGCCAGCTGCACCAATAACAAGATCATTTTTTGCCCCGTTTTTTCAATTTTTAACAATGTACTCCAAAACAAAATCAATAAGGTATTATTATTGCATCAATACATAATGCGTTAGGAAAAGAATGACTAATTAAATCGATATTTTACATGTTTCCGCTATGATTTCACAATAGTTCATATCGACATCACTGTTTGCTGCTGTTCAATGATTGCTTGCATACGACGCTACCGACGACGTGCAGAGTGTTGAAACCGGCGACGTCGTTGGCATAGTGCGCTACAGGGGGGAATTTTTTCACTTTGTTCACTTGCTTATATATCTTCCCTAAATTAGCTCTATGTGATAATATCATCATATCGCCACATAGATTGAACTTAGAACTAAGTCCAGATTTACTTTTTTAGTGAGAAGATGGTCAGGTATGTAGGCAATATATCAATTAAATTTATCTGTGCATATCGGGGTGGGTGGGGTGGTTGATTGTTTGACTGTGTTGGTAAGCCGCAAGGCAGCCATTCTGAATGACATGTCATGAAGCCTTAAAGAAAGGGTCACATCCACCATCGCCTTATGTCAAGCACATGCCTTTATTTCAAAAAGAGATCATATCCACAATTGTAGTAATTCGAGCAAATGAATACTTAAAAGGAAGGAATTACATCCACCATTGCCTAATACAGGCAAGCGTTTACTATTAAAGAAGGGATCGCATTCACCATTACCTTAATCCGAACGATTGCCTACTTTTAAATAAGTGATCACAAAACCTTTTTTTCTAATCCGGGCGAGCGTCTACTTTTAAAGAAGGGGCTATGCCAAATGACCCTCATGTTGGTCGCTGTTCTTAATTATTCCAAATGTCCGTAATGCCAAAAGGACTTCGTGCCAAATAACCTTATGCCAAATGGCGTTATGCCAAATGGCCCGCTCCCCTTTACCGACACCTCCACTAAGATACCTTGCATCCAGTCTACCGGGAAAGTTGCGGTGTCCCTGATATTACGAAATAAACGATTAGACGTGATATCGGCAAAATGGTAAATGCATCATGAAAGATTCATGATTACCCTTAAAAAATTGAAAAATGTTCCTTAAAAAGTGATCATTTTCCCTTAAATTATCTTACAAATTACCTTGAAATATATAAAATGCTCCGTAAACATTCGAAAAGCGTACCGTAAAAACCGAAAAAAATGTACCGTAAACAATTAAAAATGCTCCTTAAAAAAGCAAAGATTTGCTACGTAATTAATGATAATTGCGCAGTATATTGACAAAAAAAATTATTATAAAAAAGTTTAAAAGGTACCTTAAAATTGGCTATCATAAATTAGAATCTTATGCACAATTGTATAGCCCCTAGAGTTTATTGCTGATTGTTTTGTTCGGTAACCCTATTCAACCGAAAACTAAGAAAAATGCTCCTTAGGATTAATAAAATGGGAAAAAAGGGAGGGAAAAAATGTAATGCTCCATAAACTTATAAAATGTTAAGAAAATTATTTTGAGCTTTTTAGTGGAATTTCTTCACTTGTCATAAGACGAGTTTATACAATCCCATTGAATTCCACCACTTAATTAAGTGGTGGAATTAAATGGGATTGTATAAACTCGTCTTATGACAAGTTATAAAATGTAATCTTAGCCAACATGCTATTCAAAGCATTGTTTACGAAATTGTGCACCTGGCTCACAGATAAACAAACGTCCCAGACAATTGAACATCGAATAAAAAATGTTTGGCGATACGAATTTCATTAAAATCACATTGCATTTAATATGCTTATCGGTTTCTTCATTAACTTCCCCGCATAACCACACACGACTTAAATAACTTAGAATTGTCTTCTTCTTCTTTAATGGCTCTACATTCCTACTGAATCTTAGCCTGTTTTTCAGCTTAGTATTCTATGATTAGCATCTCCTCAGTTATTAATTGAAGCATTTCTATGCCCGTCATTGCATGAGTATGTATTTCGTGTGGCAAATACAATGGATACACTATGCACAGGCAGTTGAGAATCGAGCTCGCCATTTCTGGATTGGCAATCCTACGCCTCTACTCTCAATGCTACTGGAGACCGAACTCGAAATTGTAAAGCACACAAAAAACTGCTAGAGAGACTACTTTTAAAATTAAGAGCTAAATAGTCGCCTTACAAAAATAAACCTGAAGGTAATGTTGTGGCGGTGGATGCTTTGACAGCACGTGCAGTTTGTATTGTGAATCAATTTTACTCATTTAAATTTTATAAGTTTATGGAGCATTTCATTTTTTACGGAGCCCTTTTTTCGTTTAAGGTGAAGGTGGGTTGAGTACCAAAACAAAGCTTTGATAGTATTGGTACAGTAAAAACTTTCATATACTGTAGTAGTATTCGGAATATTTGGTTAGATGGATTGAATCATATCTTAGAGATAGAACACAGTTAGTGCGCTTCCATAATAAATTGTCTTCGCCAATTAAAGTTACTTCTGGTGTACCACAAGGATCACACTTAGGTCCATTATTGTTCATTCTTTTTGTTAATGATATAACACTCATATTAAAACGCCTTAAGGTCCTTATTTATGCCGATGACATGAAATTGTACATGGAAATTTGTGATGATGCTGACTTAGCCGTATTTCAACAAGAAATTGACGATTTTTATAACTGGTGCTCAAAAACCTTCTCGATATAAACGTGAAAAATGTAGCATAATTTCATTTACTAGAAAGCAGATATTACAAAACATTACCTGTAAGCTAGGCCAGGAACGAATTATACGATGCACAAAAGTGAGAGACTTAGGGTTATTATTAGACTCCAAGTTGACCTTTGTAGAACATTATAACGTCATTATTCATAAAGCACATAACATGCTTGGATTCATTAAACGTTTCAGTTATCATTTCAATGACCCTTACACGATAAAAACACTCTATGTGTCCTACGTCAGATCAATATTAGAATACTGTAGCATTGTCTGGTCACCCTATCAAGAAGTCCACTCAAATCGAATCGAATCAGTACAAAAACAGTTTTTGCGTTTTGCTCTTAGAAAGTTAGGTTGGTCAACCCTACCGCTTCCGTCATATGAATCTCGGTGCCTACTAATTAATATCGAAACACTTAAGAAAAGAAGAGAAGTTGGTTGTGTAACATTCGTTAATGGTTTAATCTCACATCAGATAAAAGCAGAAAGCCTTCTGTCAGGCTTGAACTTTTATGCACCTACGCGTACCTTGAGAAATCGTGACTTATTTCAACTAAATCTGCAACGCACATCCTATGCTAAAAATGGACCGCTCAACTCTATGATGAACATATATAATAAATATTGTGAGGTCATCGACATATCAATGTCTAACACGCTAGTGAGGAAAACAATGAATAGTATTGCATAATAGTTGTCTAGTGATTAAAACAGATAGTGTTTAAGTGAAACAATGTGTTTGTAGTCTACAATGCTTGACGAAATAAATAAATAAATAAATTGGTGTCGTATTTATAAAAAACTAAGAATATTAGTAGGGTGTGTGTGTGTGTGTACAAACTAACCCCCACTGTCTGACAGTGATGTTATGGAAGAAAGCTGTCTGTTAAAACAGTCAGATTTAATCCGGGAGTTAGAAAGTGCTAGCTCTACTGCAGCTCCAGTGACCCATTTCAGAGTGCCTGGTATTTCATGTCCACTCCGAGGTCACTATCACTAACAGTAAGCCCCGCATGAATACATTCAGATATCAAATGGATATATGCAATATATTTATACTTCCGGGATCAAGATTTATATCCATGATACATCATAAATAGGTTTAGGGTCATTTGGCCGAATGTCGTTTGGCCGAATGCCATTTGGCCGAAAGGGTCATTTGGCCGAACGCCATTTGGCCGAATGCCGTTTGGCCGAATAGTTGAAATACGTTTCCTTATGAAGGAAGAAGGAAGAAGAAAGAAAGAAGAAGGAAGAATTGTGTAGGAAGAGGGAAGAAGGAAGAAGGGAAAATAAAGAAGGAAGAAGGAATAAGGAATAAGAAGAAGGAAGAAGGGAGAAGAAAGAAGGAAGAAGGAAGAAGGAAGAAGGAAGAAGGAAGAAGGAAGAAGGAAGAAGGAAGAAGGAAGAAGGAAGAAGGAAGAAGGAAGAAGGAAGAAGAAAGAAGAAAGAAGGAAAAAGGAAGAAGGAAGAAGGAAGAAGGAAAAAGGAAGAAGGAAAGGGGAAGAAGGAAGAAAGAAGAAGAAAGAAGGAAGAATTGTGCAGGACGAGAGAAGAGGGAAGAAGGAAGAAGGGAAAATAAAGAAGAAAGAAGGAATAAAGAATAAGAAGAAGGAAGAAGGGAGAAGAAAGAAGGAAGAAGGAAGAAGGAAGAAGGAAGAAAGAAGAAGGAAGAAGGAAGAAGGAAGAAAGAAGAAGGAAGAAGGAAGAAGGAAGAAGGAAGAAAGAAGAAGGAAGAAGGAAGAAGGAAGAAGGAAGAAGGAAGAAGGAAGAAGGAAGAAGGAAGAAGGAAGAAGGAAGAAGGAAGAAGGAAGAAGAAGGAAGAAAGAAGAAGGAAAAGGAAGAAAGAAGAAGGAAGAAAGAAGAAGGAAGAAAGAAGAAGCAAAAAGGAAGAAGGTAGAAAGAAGAAGGAAGAAGGAAGAAGGAAGAGGGAAGAAGGAAGAAAGAAGAAGGAAGAAGGAAGAAAGAAGAAGGAAGAAGGAAGAAGGGAGAAGAAAAAAGGAAAAAGATAGAAGGAAGAAGGTAAAAGAAAGAAGGAAGAAGAAGGAAGAAGGAAGAAGGAAGAAAGAAGAAGGTAGAAGGAAGAAGGAAAAGGGAAGAAGGAAGAAGGAAGAAAGAAGAAGGAAAAGGAAGAAAGAAGAAGGAAGAAAGAAGAAGCAAAAAGGAAGAAGGTAGAAAGAAGAAGGAAGAAGGAAGAAGGAAGAATGAAGAAGGGAGAAGGAAGAAGGAAGAAGGAAGAAGGAAGAGGGGAGAAGGAAGAAGGAAGAAGGAAGAAGGAAGAAAGAAGAAGGAAGAAGGAAGAAGGAAGAAGGAGAAGGAAAAAGGAAGAAGGAATAAGGAAAAAGGAAGAAGGAAGAAGGAAGAAGGAAGAAGGTGGAAGGAAGAAGATAGAAAAAAAAAGGAAGAAAGAAGAAGGAAGAGGAAGAAGGAAGAAGGAAGAAGAAAGAAAGAAAAAGGAAGAAGGAAGAAAGAAGAAGGAAGAAGAAAGAAGAAGGAAGAAGAAAGAATAAAGAAGAATGAAGGAATAAGGAAGAAGGAAGAAGGAAGAAAGAAGAAAGAAGGAAGTAGGAAGAAGAAAGAAGAAGGAAGAAGAAAGAAGAATGAAGGAAGAAGGAAGAAGGAAGAAGGAAGAAGGAAGAAAGAAGAAAGAAGGAAGAAAGGTGAAAAAAGATAGAGGGTAGAAAAAAGAAGTAAGAAAAAGGAAGGAAGAAGGAACACGCAAGAAGGAGGCAGGAAGCAAGAAGAAAGAAAAAGGAAGTAAAGAAGGACCACTCGTAAAATGAGGTCATTTTTTTAACTATTCGGCCAAACGGCATTCGGCCAAACGACCCGTTCGGCCAAACGGCATTCGGCCAAATGGCGTTCGGCCAAACGGCATTCGGCCAAACGGCATTCGGCCAAATGGCCTGACACCCATAAATATACATCGTTGAACTCAGACCGTATTTAGTGAAATCAGTTTTTATATTTATATTTTTAAGTATGGAACGGACTCACCATATTTGAAACTTTCCAATCCATCGTTTGTGCTTGACCATTTTGATCCAACCATAATCATTCTCTATAATCTCGAAATCGTCTCAAATATATATTAGTTGGGTAATTGTCGGAAAATTTTGAATCATTTTGAAACATCAGCTCATCGTAATCATCTGGCTCTGGATTGAAACAAGTGTCCTCACATCCTTGCCTTCGCTCACCCGGTCAGCATTTATTGACAGCAACTATAACTGGACCTTCATGGCAGCATAATTTATCAAAAAAGCACAAACAATGTCACTAAGAATTGCTAATTTTAAAACATTCACTTTAGTCTCAGAAACTTGACTTTTTTTCAAAGGAACGGTTTTTTTTTGACGGAGGGATAAAAGTTTGCGTCCTTCTTTCTACAGCGCACACTACGATCTCAACTAAGAATATTAGTAGGGTGGTTCAAAAAACGACCCAGCACCATCACGCTCACTCGATTCCGTCCCATGCTCCGAGTGTCCTAAAAAACCGATTTGAACAAAAGCAAGCCGGTTCAAGTTTGTATGAAAACTAGAATGGGAAACTAAACCGTTTATTACACTGATTACGGCGCTTTCCCTCCAAACGCTGACCAAAAGAAAACCCACATTGCTGAAAGCAACATTCCAGAGACTTTAGTGAACGAAAAACGCACCGCAGGAAAGATCCATTGATTACGTAATGCAATTATAGCATTTTATACTCCACTCACCCTTATGTCACACTTTTTTATGAAGTATCTGCCCCTGGTACGATAGTGTAGACTAGACTAGACTAGAAGTATCTGCCCCTGGTGCGATAGATATCACAGACAAATTCTGGGTATTTTGTTGAATTGCACGTTTCACTGATGCCTTCTGAGAAGCCTAATTATCATGCGAAAGAATCGCAACCTAGATTAAAATCGACTCCCAGCTATTGGAACGACCATTCAATATGGATTGTTTATGGAGTTGAAGCTCTTACATATTTCATCCCGTCATATAGTCTCCCCCCTCGCCATCGCCCAATGACGGAGTGCCAGAATCAGAATAATGTTAAATTCAACCTCGCCATATCAACTGTCATACAAACCTGAAACGACCTGCGCACGGTAAGCCTATTCAAACCAGCCCAAACCATTGGATGACACCCAAATTATAAATCATAATCAACTGAGCGTGGCGAAGCAAAATTATTTTTTGAGCCACCCTACTTATTAGTTTGCTGCTGCCGGTGCCGGTGCACCGCGGTGTTTACATTCGCTCCGCGATCAGTTTTTAATCGTTTTTTTTCGGGCAAATCTAGCAGTTTATACTAAGTTTTCGGTTCAAATAAGTGACTGATTTCAAAAAGTGGTGTTTAATTTGCATTCTATCAACATTTCGGGCTGCTCATGTGCGGAGAAGTGAGTAAAAACTTGATTTTTCCAATGCCCTTTGAGAAGAAGTGAAGTGCAGTGATGAACCCAACAAATCGCGGACGGCTATTAAATTGGCACGAAACTGCTAATTTATGCTACAATTCGAGCCGGAATACATAGGGTTCATTGAAGAAACATGTTCATTATCACGGGAAGTAAGGAAATATGCTGTGAACAGGTTAGTAATTTGAATAATTAACTTTTGTTCGATGCTGTTCGATGCATTCGAATGTTGGTCGGAGAGGAGTGCGGGAGGTGTGGGGTTGGCCCGTGGAAGGTCCGGTGCCATATTGGCTGCCATCGTGGTATTCTTCCAACTATGTCCTTAAGGAGCATTTCCTCAAATTAAGGAACATTTTTCGTTGGTTTAAGGAGCATTTCTTTATTTTAGGGAGCATTTTTCTTAGTTTAAGAAGCATTTTTTATTTGTTTATGGAGCGTTTTATTCATCCTGAGGAGCATTTTTCTTAGTTTTCGGTTGAATAGGGTTACCAAGCAAAACAATCAGCAATAAACTCTAGGGACTATACAATTGACCATAAGATTCTAATTTATGACAGTCAATTTAAGGTACCTTTTGAACTATTTTATAATAATTCTTTTGTCAATATACTGCGCAATTATCATTAATTACATTTTTAATTGTTTACGGTACAATTTTTTCGTTTTTACTCCCTTCGGGGGAGTTTCCGCTACCGGGAAGCTTCTAGTCGGAGTAGGCTAGATCCACCGCCGGGGACTATGCCGAGTAGTTCGTGACGCGTCGAATAATCGGTTTTGGGTAATGGAAGCGCCATTGAACCGAACGTTATGCTCCACCCGGAATCTTTGGACCGACTTTGGTATCTAACCAGTTTCCCGTTGAAGTGAGAAAGTGCCTCGGACTATCTAGGTGAAACATTTGTGTTGGACACGCAATAAACTTCCACGGGTCGTGAGGTTTTCGGGGAAGCTCTAGCCGCCCGGGGACTTCCCGTCGGAGTAGGATAGATTCGCTGCCGGGGACTATCTGAGTAGGTAGCGAGCACTCGAAGAGCTAAATGGCTCAAAGATGCAGTGGTACTGAATGACATGAGGAAGAGAAACAGTGAGCGTCAAAGATTAAGAGACGTGCAAACCGAATGAAAAATGCTTCGATGATAAAAATGTAGCGAACCAGCTGTGCTTGCTAGAGGCTGAACACGTGAAGTGCATAAGCACAGCCCCCCTCCGACATTGACATCCAGTAAGTCCCGGGGGAACAGGGCATGAGAAGAGAGGGTAACTCAAGTAACCTTCTGTTACTTGGGTGGGTTTAGTGGGTCCGGCCTTCTGCCGACCGCGCCAACCCCACTCTCTGAGTGATTATTTCAGGTGTGTGTAAGCAGATTTGCCTCTTCAACCCTCTACAAAATAAAAATAAAACACAAACAGACATCACCTCAATTCGTCTAACTGAGTCGATTGGTATATAACACTATGGGTCTCCGAGCCTTCTATCAAAAGTTTGGTTTTGGAGTGATCATATAGCCTTAACACGGAGAAACAGACGTCTCACTCTACACATGTTTTATCGTTGATTTTTTAAACGGTGGATTCAATTTTTTGTAGGTGGTCGATCGGCCACCGATGGCGCTTCCATCGGTTTTGCTTGTGTTTGACGTTTTCTCACTACCGCCACCTGCTGACATGACATTTTTTTTCCCATATGAATCGCCGAGTCAAGTACGTGACACTGACGACGGCCTTACTGTTTAGACCGATATACGTATTTGTCAAAGATACAATCAAGTGGTGGAATTAAATGGGATGACATTCCACTAAAAGCTCAAAATTATTTTCATACACATGAAAATGTTTTTAGTTTTCTTCGTCTATTTTTTCTTGCAGAAATTAATACGATAGCTAACTTGTTATATATTCGTCAATTAATGCATATCATTTTTACAACCGCGTTTATATAACATCAGTAAAACATTCAAAATGTTAGATGAAGTCATATTTATTTCTTGTTGACAAAAATGCAACAAAGAATAATTTTGCTTGAAAATGTTTACTTCAAACACTTTCAAGCTTTTTCTATAACAAATAAGCTTATCCGTGTCACTATTACAACTTAAATACAACAAGTTTTTTTTATTTTTCTTAGAACGTAGATGTTTTTAGTGTTACTTGGGATTTGGTCGAGCGTGTGACACTTGGCCGAGCAGGTCATTTGGCCGAATAGGTCACTTGGCCGTACAGTAACAAATATAACACGGACATAGTTGATATCGTTACCCATTAAGACGTCTTGTTTCCTACTTCTTACTAATTAATTTTGGGCGAGACAAAGTTCGATGGGTCTGCTATTAATAATGAAAATAATGGTTTCGTTTTTACAATTTAATAAGAATTACTGTCTTCAAATTGGTACTCCAGAGTAACTTTTGACTTTCTTCCAGTTTGATCATCACATTTTTCAAAATAATTTTAGTTATAAGTATAAACAGATGCCTAATCTTGCAAATAGATAAAATCCCATGCAAAACGTACGAAAATTCACTTTATTCGAAAGTTTGGATTTCAATTATTAAAGTTTTTTGAATTCATCTTAACATTTTTCTTCGTATAATAGAAGAAGAAACGAATATGAATTAGAAGAAATTGGACTGTCCATTGTTCAACGATGTACAGTGTGCGGTTTTATGAGTATCAAAATCATAACGACTAAGTTTAAACGAACCCAGTCCAGTTTATCCCTCACCCCTACATAAACCGATACACAACAAATCTATAGAGTTCAATTAATTTAACTAATAGAAATGTGGTGAAATTTGTAAGAAGTTTACTGATGAAAAGACGATGCACCATGCGTCTCCATCTGTCCACATTTTTACAAAATGATGAACAATTTTAAGATCTCTACCTTCGCTGTCCCCTAGGAGGCCCCTACTGACCTAAAAGACACCGAAATCGGGGCCGTACACTAATTGCGTAGATATTTTTATGGAGTTTCCAACCTCGAGGTCCCTCTCCTCCTTCCATGTAAGATATGATTATATGGAGTGAAGGAAAATAGCTGACCACTCCTTCTTCCATAAGCTCTTGCGTAACTAGTGTATGGCCCTTGATATTCTGCACCACACCGCAAAAACGGAATTCACTGAAATATATTTTCAATAATTAACACTCCGAAATTTAAACCCAATAAACCCGAATTATCCCAGCCTAATAATTTCATCGCATTGGATTTGCAACAGTCATATTTAGCACGATCTACTTCAACACCTTTCCCTTTCTTACTCACGTTGTTGTAGGTAGATATTTCTGCGTCCACTGGTTGCGTCTCGCAGCTCAGTACATCCCAAGTTTTCCGTCTCCTCAGCTTACGAACACGCGCAATTTTCCTGCTGCGGCAGCTCGTTCGACACCGCTGCCGTTTGCTCTCCAAATGCACCACTTCACCGCACAGCCGGGGGCACTCACTCTCGATCCTATGCTACTGTGTAACTGTATGGGCAAAACACTTGGAAGAAGACTGTGGCTACAAAATATCGTCGCCACCGATCCACCTCGGAGAAATTCTCTCGCTCCCTCTGGAGTGGAAAGCCGCCACAAACAGTCGACGCGGGGCACCCACAGGCGAAGGAAATTCTGTATCCTATTTTTAAAACACCATCACACTTTCCGCACTACTTCCCATTCGTACTGCTCAGTTGGGGCTTCTTCACTAGATCTTGCATCGATCAGCACCTCCGGTGGTTGCTGCAATTTTTTCTGCGCTAATCCTTCAACACCATGCGTTTCCAGCGATGATCACTCACTGACAAATTTATATTCCACTAAATTTATATACGATTTTCCGGATTCTTTCCCAATTTGCTTCTTTACACCCACTCAAACGGATCTGCTTTTAATGAGATTTTTGTATGCATTCGGGCTTCGATCATCAAAATCACTGCATGTGTTCACTACTATCTTATTAACATTGTTGAAACGAATAGACATGAATTGTAGAATCAAATAATATAGTTAGTGGAAATAGAGATCAGGCAATCGTAGCCCGAATGCACCGTTCTTGATCCAACCCGAGCTACGCACTTTTGATCCAGTTTTCCCCTCGTTTCCACAGCAACCGTTCGATCAGCGCATATTGCGTCTCTTTCGCACCGCCTACTCCTGCTTCCCTTTTCGAACACACAACAACAATAACAAAATCGGTAGAAGAACCTCCGAGTTCGAACTTTTCCTTTTCCTTCGGATCGAAACACTCTCGAAGACGCGCACCAACAAACTGGTGGAAAATCGGCTGCTTGGTCAAAAGGAGGCCACCGGTTTCCCACGGTTTTGCCAAATGCTCTCACGTGGTGCTCTCACTTTGCGCTCACGAAAATATTTCTGGGTAGGTTGCCAAAAACGGAACTTTATGCACGTTTGGCTATTACAAACTGACCCGTGCTGCGATGTGATGAAGAACGAACAATACTGGCAACCCGGTGATCGAGAAGATGTGAAAATATTTACCGACCCACATTCAGAGAGCACAAATACGTAGGGAAGTTTGTTTGCGAAAAAACGAGTCGAAATATGCTTCCCATTAAGCATCGATAAAATTTAAAGCTAAAAGAATATTATTTCTAACATATTTTCCAATAGACCAAAAAACTACAACCTTATGAAAACTAATTAGGTTCCATGAAAACACTAAAATTATCTACGAGAAACGTTAATATTAAGAGATTGGGTAAAATAATTGGTCATTTTAAAAACTTGAAACTTCAAGAAACATGTTGAAATATTCCTTCAATCGGAAAAATGTAATTTTCAATATCAAACTTTGATTCCAACTCATTTTCACTCTCAAGCGCCACGATAATTGGTGCAATACTGTTTGGTGTTTTCTCGCACCATGTGTCTGTTGCTAAAAATTGAAAAGGGAAATGTTCACTTCAGCATTCGAATGTTTGTGCATTTTGTGTTAGGTGTGTGAACCTTTATTCAAATTTCAATCAATTTAGGACAATCTCATCCAAGTTAAATAGATAATAGTTTCTTTGAAGCTGACGATTGAATTTGTGAAGCCAATTTGATTATTATTTATTATTTATTCAGTCTAAGGCCGAAGTGGCCTGTGCGGTATATAAAAGTCTTCTCCATTCGGCTCGGTCCATGGCTACACGTCGCCAGCCACGCAGTCCACGGAGGGTCCGCAAGTCATCTTCCACCTGATCGATCCACCTTGCCCGCTGCGCACCTCGCCTTCTTGTGCCCGTCGGATCGTTGTCGAGAACCATTTTCACCGGGTTATTGTCCGACATTCTGGCTACGTGCCCGGCCCACCGCAGTCGTCCGATTTTCGCGGTGTGAACGATGGATGGTTCTCCCAACAGCTGATGCAACTCGTGGTTCATTCGCCTCCTCCACGTACCGTCCGCCATCTGCAACCCACCATAGATGGTACGCAACACTTTCCTTTCGAAAACTCCAAGTGCGCGTTGGTCCTCCACGAGCATCGTCCAGGTCTCGTGTCCGTAGAGAACTACCGGTCTTATAAGCGTTTTGTAGATAGTCAGTTTGGTACGGCGGCGAACTCTATTCGATCGAAACGTCTTGCGGAGTCCAAAGTACGTACGATTTCCAGCCACTATGCGTCTCCAAATTTCTCTGCTAGTGTCATTTTCGGCAGTCACCCGTGAGCCCAAGTACACAAATTCTTCTGCCACCTCGACTTCGTCACCACCGATGCAAACTCGCGGTGGGTGGCTCACATTGTCGTCTCTTGAACTTCTTCCTATCATGTACTTTGTCTTCAACGTATTGATGACAAGTCCAATCCGCTTAGCCTCCCTCTTCAGTCTGATGTAGGCTTCCTCCATCTTCTCAAAGTTATGTGCCATAATATCTATGTCGTCGGCGAAGCCAAATAGCTTGACGGACTTATTGAAAATTGTACCACTCGTGTTAATCCCTGCTCTTCGTATTACCCCTTCCAAAGCGATGTTGAATAGCAGACACGAAAGACCATCACCTTGCCGTAACCCTCTACGCGTTTCGAATGGCCTCTGAAACTCGAACTACGCACATCACCCGATCCATCGTCGCCTTGATCAACCGTGTCAGTTTATCCGGAAAACCGTGTTCGTGCATTAGCTGCCATAGCTGGTCCCGATCGATTGTATCATATGCGGCTTTGAAGTCGATGAATGATGATGTGTGGGCACTAGAGTGATTCAAATTTTGACTTTTTTGCCCCCCCGATGCTTGAACGATTACATTTGCCATTTTAATAATCCTCCTAAATTTTTAGCAATTTCGGATGTAATTTGACTGTGCACACGTCATTTGAATTTTGTATGGAAATTACTACGAAAACTGACGAAAACGAAAACTGGAAATTACTACGAAAAAATGTGGAAGATCGTTCCGAGAGGTGGCCCATGAACTATTTAAATATAATCATCACATTGCCTACACAGAATACTTCTCAAGCTGAAAGGCAGTTGTTATTGCGAAGCGATTTCTTGTTTGGAAGCAAAGTTATGAAGAAAACAAAAATGCCTCATTATTGATATTGATGTTATTCTTTTACGCGTTAAATTAAATTTCCCACGATTCTGTATTTCCTTAATAACTTTTCTTGCGAGCATCAAATCGTTTCGCAACAAAGACGGCCTGTTTCCTTGTAAAATGTCTTATGTTGCTGATGTACTACTATGTTTTTAGAGCTACGGTTTTCCATGAAAGTTACTGTTTTCATAGCAATTTTTATACAAACTTCAAACCGCGCGTGATCACTCAATTTACATCCAAATCAGCTTAAAATTCAGGTGGGTTAATAAAAGACAAATGCAATCGTTTAAGCATCGGGGGGCAAAAAAGTCAAAATTTGAATCACTCTAGTGGGCACGTTGTATTCGCGGCATTTCTGCAGTACTTGGCGAATGGCGAACACCTGGTCCGTGGTGGAGCGTTCGCCCATAAAACCCGCCTGGTACTGCCCCACGAACTCCCTTGCTGTTGGTGCTAGTCGACGGCATAAAATTTGGGAGAGTACCTTGTAGGTGGCGTTAAGCAATGTGATTGCGCGGTAGTTGCTACAATCTAGCTTATCGCCCTTTTTGTAGATGGGACACACGACACCTTCCATCCACTCCTGCGGCAAAACTTCCTCCTCCCAAATCTTGGTAATGACCCAGTGCAGCGCTCTAGCCAGTGCCTCACCACCGTGTTTAAATAGCTCTCCGCGCGTTCTTCCAGGTCCATCACCATACCGCCATCTTCGTCTGCCACATCGCCATTCAGGTGTTCTTCGAAGTGCTGCACCCCACTTTTGGATCACGTCACGCTCGTTCGTAAGAAGGTTCCCGTTTATGTCCTTACACATATCAGGCTGTGGCACGTGGCCCTTACGGGAACGGTTTGACTTCTCATAGAACTTTCGTGTGTTATAAGCGCGGTACAGTTGCTCCGTCTTTTCACGGTCTCGATCTTCCTCGTGCGGCAATCTCGCCCATGCTGCATTCTTCTCTTCCACTAACTGCTCACATTCGCCGTCATATCAGTCGTTTCTCTGATCCAGGGCACCGTGCCAGGTGCAGCGGTTGCGGTGCTATCAATGGCGAATTGAATATTTCTTCAGCCATCTTCAAGAGACGCAGCGCCTAGCTGCTCTTCCGTTGGGAGTGCCACTTCCGGCTGCTGCGCGTTTTCTTGGGCTAGTCTACCGTCTTGTAGCCTCCCAATGTTAAGCCGCGGCGTCCGACTTCGACGCGTGTTGTACACCGTCGAGAGTTTTGAGCGCAGGCATACTGCAACGAGGTAGTGGTCGGATTCAATATTCGCACTGCGGTAAGTGCGGACGTTCGTGATGTCGGAGAAGAATTTACCGTCGATTAGAACGTGGTCGATTTGGTTTTCCGTTTCTTGGTTAGGTGATCTCCATGTGGCCTTGTGGACATTTTTGCGGGGAAAGAAGGTGCTTCGGACTACCATTCCGCGGGAGGCTGCGAAGTTTATGCATCGTTGGCCGTTGTCATTCGATACGGTGTGCAGACTATCCGGTCCGATGACCGGTCTATACATTTCCTCCCTTCCTACCTGAGCGTTCATGTCACCGATGACGATTTTGACGTCCCGCAGTGGGCATCCATCGTATGTCTCCTCCAGCTGTGCTTAGAACGCTTCTTTCTCGTCGTCGCGTCTCCCTTCGTGTGGGCAGTGCACGTTGATGATGCTATAGTTGAAGAAACGGCCTTTAATCCTCAGATTGCACATCCTTGCGTTTATTGGCTGCCACCCAATCACGCGTTGGCGCATCTTACCCAGCACTATGAAGCCGGTTCCCAGCTCGTTGGTGGTGCCACAGCTTTGGTAGAAGGTAGCCGCTCGATGCCCGCTTTTCCACAGGTCTTTGCCGATTATATCGAGTCGCATTAACTCTTATATTGTTCGTAATGATTGGTTTTCCAGGCGGCTTATTGGGCCTGCGCAAACCTCCTGTCTCGTTCGAGGGCCGTCGTGTCAGGGCTGCTTAGCGTCCCACCTAACACCAGGACTTGGGCTTGTGCGCTTTGAGCGGCACACGGTCGCTTTGGTGGGGCCTACTTCCGGATACATGCAGCTTTTTAAAGAGGTTTAACAGGGCCCACTGTCAAACCCCACCACATCCTAGGCAAGCCCTACAACTCGCAGATGGCCTGGGGAGGGATCGTCAAGCCCTTGGACATAGTCCCTGCTGCCCTGAAGCCAATTTGAAGACAAATCATAAAACCCAGATTAATCCACCTAGCAGTGATGGTGCCTTTCACGTGTATTATAAAATGTAACAAGAAAAGCACATAAGAGAGGTCAAATTTGCACTGTAGGGAGATAGATTCAGTTATTTCCGTCAATTCACATTTATTAGCGTTCATTTGAATTTTTCGATTTTGAAAAAAAAAATCAAAGGAGGGAAAAATGGGGGAAAAAACATTCTCTGGCATTTTCACGAGAAGTTCTCTGGAATTTCCACTTTTCAGAGTTCCCGCATGATATTGTTCAAAATGTTCCAATTGCTTGAAATTTCCATTTTGATTTTGTTCAAATTAATTGGTATTTACAAGGGATTTTTGTACATTTTCACGGAAAACTGTATTTCATCTTTCTTTGGTATAGGTGTCCAACAAACCATCCTTTCCCTTCCTCAATATTCGCAAGGACGTGTCCAGGACAGATCTCGACTATTGGAGAGTGCATTGCTTCCATCTAAGAGTTAGTGATTAGTACCAAATCAATATCTGTGGTAACGGATGAAAGTGATGCTACTCTCATACAATAGTCTTGGCTTGTACCACCCATTACTTCTTTTGTTCAGATTTTCGATCATCAACGTAATCTTTACCTCCTGTTAGAAATTTGCACTAATGTGTCCACAAAAAGAGATACAAACGCGATGTGAACAACCATCGAGGGATTACGTCATTGTGTGTCATTTCGAAGCTGTTTGAACTCGTTATCATGGAACCACTGCTTTCGCATTGTAAGCAGCTTCTTATTGGCGATCATCGCGGATCTACCGGCAGTCGCTCTACTTCCATCAATTTACTGTGTCTCACGTCTTACGTCACAAACAGTCTGACAGGACAGGCTCAGGTGTTATACTGACCTATCTGCAGCCTTTGATAAGATGAATAACTCATAAGCTATTGCAAAATTGGACCTATTCGTAGTTAGCGGCTGTCTTCTGAACTGGTATATCTTTCAGACCGGCATCTGATGGTAACTATAGAATGTTCATCTTAAGGTTTTCATGCACTACCCGGTATACCATAAGGGAGTCATCTGGAACCACTGATCTTCCTAATCTACTTCATTGGTGTACACTTGGTTATCAAGAGAACTAGGTTGTCTTACGCAGAAGATCTTAAAATATGTTTGGCAATACATTATTGCATTAACATTGAAGCTTTTACAACTTCACCTTGATTGCTTCGCTAATTTGTGCTCTCAGAAACGAATGATAGTAAACCTGGCCAAGCGCTCTGTCATAACGTTTTGAACCCATAGTTTTCAACAATAGCCTTCTCGGCAAATAAATAGAGCGAGTGAGTCATGTGAAGGACCCTGGCGTCACCCTAGACTCACAACTAATGTTCAAGCAGCGCATCCCTTTCATCGCCGACAAAGCATCCAAAGTACACTGTTTAAAATTTCTCTATTGCTCTCTGGTGCGCTCCACTCTTGAGTATTGTCCTGTTGTCTGGATTCCAGCTTACAACAACGGTACTGAAGGGGGATCTTATATCTTATCAAAACACCTCCTTTTTCTTCACGCTCCTTCTACTTCTTGTTAAACGGCTCAACATTCCAGTATTTCCACATTAATTCATGGAAAGCCTTTCTATGTCTCCCATTGCATGAATAAGAAATATGAATCTTGTGTGGCAAGCACAAAGTATACATTTTGCTCAGAAAGTTGAGAATGTTTCCCACCCGAACGGGCCGAGAATCGAACTCGCCATCTCTGGATTAACAATCTTACGCGTATAAGAATATTCAGGATTTTTTATAGTTCTTTTTACTAGCCATCTTTCTCCCCGACGGTTTGCCATACCGTCGTTCCTCTATGGTTACGATTTTTTTATATTTCTCCAGAGACTTAATTTTTATCCAGCGGTTTTCGATGCAAGTCATCATTTTATTTGGCGGTCTTCATTACACGCCTTATTTTCCCTGCGGTGTACTTCACACGCTGATTCTTTTAACCAGTGCCTGCGGTTTACAATACCCACTATTTTCTTTATGGCTATATTTTAATATTCACCATTTTTTCACTATGCGGTTTTCGTTACACGTCATATTCTCCCAGCGGAGTATTTTACTCGCTGTTTTTAACACTCGGCGATTTTCCAATAATCACCAGTTATTATCCTGGCGGTGTACATTACACGCCAACTTTTGCCCCTGCGGCTGAGAAAATATGTATTCTTCCTCCATGCTCTATTTTTATAACTGACGGTCTCCTTTACACGCCATCGCTTTTCACGGCAGTTTCCAATACATGCCTTTTTCCCTTGGCAGTTTTCATTACTCGCCATCCTTTTCAGCGGTGTTCTTTACACGCCGGCGGTTTTCGTTACCTATGGTTTTGCGACGGTTTTCAATACGCGCCATATTCAAAATGCAAAAAAAAAAGTTTCTATTACCTGCTCGTTTTGCCAATTTCTGCTGGTCACGCCTTCCCTTCTTCTTGCACTCCAAAACAAACAATTAGAAAATTTCCCATATTGAGTGATTCCTCTTGGTTTGTTTATTAATTGCTTCATTTTCTTCCGTCCTATCACCGTCGCCAATGTAAATGCTTAACTAGTGTGAGAAATCACTCAATACGGAACAGCTTTGGACTACCAAGTGTCTTCACTGCTGACAGGATGTGAACTCACTGGAGGATACTGATACTCCTTTGAAGCTTGGCCGTACTGACGTTTTGACGAAGTAGTTCCATGACGCTGATACAATCAATCTGCCATCATCGTCATTATCCATCATGCGCGAGGAGTAGGACGCTACAAGAGTATAAGTCTTGTATGCACCTCACAGAAAGTCATCTAGCTGAATTCCATTTGGCCAAAATGAACGTTTGGGTGACATGGTTATACATAAGTGGTGCTCAGCATTTTAGGCGTTTTTTACCTTAATTTGCTTGGCACACAATAAAAAAGAGCTTTCACCTTACAAGTTAGTACTAGGGCGAAAGCTTTGAAATATATCTATCAGCTGAGGATATTAAAACAAATATTGGTGCTAAAATCACTCCGTGCGACTCGATTAAAGGACACTCCTTACGGAATCCATTTTCTCATTTTCGGAGGTGGCGCACAACTGTCATTTTTGTTGATTTAGCTTTGCTGCGTCGCAGCATGCGAGAAATAATGATACGGAGGTGGCGCACAACTGTCATTTTTGTTGATTTATTTTTGCTGCGTCGCAGCATGCGTGAAATAATAAAAATTACAGTTGTGCGTTGCTTCCGTATCGAGTGGTGTGCCCGCGAGCACCTTGAAACCTGGATTCAATGAGGAGTGACTTTAAAGGAAAATTACAGTATGGCCCTCGGGCCGCCCTTTTGATTTGCTTAGATTGTTTCGTACGGAGTGAATTCAACACCAATATCCGTTTAATTACCCTCCATAGATAGATACATTTAAAAGCTTTCGATCAAGTGCTAATTTGTATGATCAAAGCTCATTTTTTATTGTGTGAGAAGCAAATTAAGGAAAAAACGCCCAAAGTGCTGTTATACATCGAAAACGGTTTGACCAAGCATTTCATTTGGCCAAAACAACACACAGCGACACAAAGCAACAGCCGTTAACACTAATAGGCCGGGAATTCACTTTTGCCGAAATGCCCTAGCAGCACACATATTCCACATAGATTACTGCAACTCATATGTGACCAGATTTAGTCGTAATCAAATTGTTGCAACCAGAAAGGGCCATTTGGCCGAAAATATCATTTGACCCATCAGGTCAACAGGTCTTCCTGTTGTCTCGAAATTGGAAATCATCTCGACTTCCCTGGGCATAAAAGTATCATCGTGTTAGCCTTATGATATACGAATGCAGAAATGGTAACTTGGCTTAGAAACCTCGCAGGTAATAACTGTGGAAGTGCTTAATGAACACTAAGCTGTAAGGCGGCAATGTCACAGTAGGGGATGTAATGCCAATGAAGAATAAGAAGTAGGCTTCCACCATGCTCTTAAAGTTACGTGACAGAATATCAATGTCGTCGGTGAAACCAAATATCTGGACGGACTACGTGAAAATCATACCACTCGTGTCAATAACTGCCCTTCGTATTACTCCCTACAAAGCAATGTTGAATAGCAGACACGAAAGACCATCACCTTGCCGTAACCCTCTGCGTGTTTCGAAGGGACTCGAGAATGTCCCTGAAACTCGAACTACGCACATCACCCGAACCATCGTCGCCTTGATCAACCTTATCAGTTTATCCGGAAATCCGTTTTCGATCGATTGTATCATATGAAGCTTTGAAGTCGATGAATATATGTGTGGGCACGTTGTATTCGCGGCATTTCTGCAATACCTGACGTACGGCGAACACCTGGTCTGTGGTAGAGCGTTCACCCACAAATCCCGCCTGGTACTGCCCCACGAACTCTCTTACGATTGGTGTTAGTCGACGGCATACAATTTGGGAGAGTACCTTGTAGACGGCGTTCAACAATGTGATTACGCGGTAATTGCTGCGGCAAAGACTCATCCTCCCAAACCTTGGTAATTACCCAGTGCAGCGCTCTAGCCAGTGCCCCACCACCGTGTTTAAATAGCTCTCCTGGTAGTTGGTCTACTCCAGGGGCTTTGTTGTTTTCAACCAGTTGATCTCCTTCTGGATTTCCTGAACATTCGGAGCTGGAAGTCGCATGTCCTGTGCGCGTGCTCCTAAGTTCATGGCCATACCGCCACCGTTGTCTAATTCATTGTCATTCAAGTGTTTTCGTAGTGCTGCCGCCACCTTTGGATCACCTCACGCTCGTTTGTAAGTAGGTTCCCGTTACATATATCGCGCGGTGGCACGTGGCTCTTAAGTTTCGTGCGTTATTAGCGCTCCCAGGTAGCACATTTCTATCGAATCTTGTAACAGCAACTTGATTGTGGCCAAATTCGGTCGAATATCAGTTTATTTTTGTTTGTTTGTTTATTTGTTTTTAAACCTCATCTGATAGTGATCATAATGAGGGCGTGGGCGTGGCGAGCTTGAGCTTGAGCTTGATTGACTGCTCGTAGTTGCTACTCCATTATGACCAGATCAGCTGTTCTTGCACAGGGAACCAACAGATGTTTGCTTGGGACTAGCACACATCTTCAATGTACAAGAACTGGTGATCTCATTTGTTAGATCATACTGGCGCCTGCCACGTCAGAATGCAAGTCAATGTAGGGAAGGGGGAGGAAATGATGATGCAATCACTCGCCCACTGCAAGCCGAATATACCTCTGCACTTGCCACGAGTTCATGCGGAATTTGTTGGAATTTCTGGGTTAGGTTGGAGAGGCAGAGGTCCGTCTTGGTTAACGAGCTGCCAATGTGATAGATAGGAGAAGGTAACTGATGGAATTTCTAATTGGATGTAGGAAACGAGCTCTATAAGTTCATTTCCAATTCTAGCAGATTACTGTTAGAATACTCAAATTGAAGGTATAGGAATAGTAATGGAAACGGTATGGAAGTCCATTTCCAGTTCTAGCGATTGCTAGAACATGAGAAATAAAGAGAAAGATACAAAGTAGGAGAATGGAACGGACCTGGGATTGAATTCACGACCTCCTGCGTATGAGGCAGAAGCAGTAGCCATATGGCTACCAAGCCCGCTTCGAAACAAGAGAGACCACGCACTGAACTATTTATTTTCATTACCGGCCGCGCAATGCAGAACACAATATTTCGTCCGACCACGCGATCGTTCTGCTGTCCGAAACATGAGAGATCACGCACTGAACTGATTATTTTTATTACCGGCCGCGCAATGCAGAACACAATATTTCGTCCGACCACGCGATCGTTCTGCTGTCCGAAACATGAGAGATCACGCACTGAACTGATTATTTTTATTACCGGCCGCGCAATGCAGAACACAATATTTCGTCCGACCACGCGATCGTTCTCCATAATGAGGGCGTGGGCGTGGCGATGTGGAAAAGTCCTTTTGAACTTGTCACTGATGAAGTACTCAAGAGGACATAAAAACCACGTATCTTTTCCAAAAACATATAGAGTACAAAAAAAAGTACGGGGCATTAACCATAGCTAACAATAGTTTCCCAGCAAAAAATGATCTACTGGATTCTCGTCGATCATAGTAAGGAGACTGCAACGCGTTTCATACGGAGGCATATTTGCAATGTCATTCCACGGAAGTAATCTTTAAGCATGCCTTGTGAACTTTGTTTGAATGACTTCAATTCGCCTTATCCAGATATCAGCATATGGGCACTAAACCACACTTGCAGTTTCGATCGTGGAACGAACGAGAGAATAATAAAGCGATCGTAAGCAAATCGGTTCTGAAAATGCACGAGTTGGTCGCATAATAAATCCCAGATTCCTGTTCACTTTAGCAATAATGCTCGAGTAGTGGTCACGGAATAACAGACTAATATCCAGCAGTACTCAAAGGTCTTTTACGGCTTTTACCCGTTTAATTTGTATTCCGCATACTTCGTAATTCCATACTATAGGTGTTTTTTTCCGGTTAAAATATATAACTGAACATTCTTGAGCGCTTAGGGCCATGCAATTTCTTAGACACCAATTCTGAAACAGATCAATAAACATTTTTAG
The DNA here is from genome assembly GCF_024139115.2 of Armigeres subalbatus. Lineage (NCBI taxonomy): Eukaryota > Metazoa > Arthropoda > Insecta > Diptera > Culicidae > Armigeres > Armigeres subalbatus. The sequence goes on from NC_085139.1 coordinate 260,228,435, forward strand.
ATCATCTGCATAAGCAATACGAAATTCAGCAGGAAGAAAGCAGCATACCTTGAGGTACCCCTGAGAGGTTAGTACTGTACTCCGATTGTATTGCGCCAATTTGACCAGATAACCGACGTTCAGTCCTTTACCTTACCTTACCTTGATTACCCTCATCGATATTTATCAGACAGTGAGACGTAAACTGCACAACGATCAGGAAAAAAAAACCATGCTGATCCGGAATGATGTATGACTTCGATGCACAGACCAGGGGTCCTCCAACGAGAATTTCAAGCAACTTAGATCCAACACAGAGTCAAGTAATGCCTCTGTTGTTATTCACCTTTCGTTTATCTCCTTTTTTGAATGCAGGAAACATATAGGACTCTTTCTATTTTGTCGAAAATTTTGATTCAACTATTGACCTGTTACATGACCTGTGGTGAGTGGAGTACAAAGCGCCATCACGCATTTTTTTCAACACAATTGATGGTATACCATCAGGACCAGGAGCCGGCGAAGATTTCAATTTGTTGAGAGCATTAAGAACATCATCTTGAAAAAAAAGCATCTGCAAAAGTTAAAAACATCACGAGGAACTTCAAGCAAAGCTTCATCGATTTGATCAACAGACACCGATTCTTTTTCGAAAACTCCCGAAAAATGTTTACCGAATAGTTTACAAATTCCGTCGCATGTAGCTGCTACTTCATCATTCAAGAACACTGTTTTTGTAAACCAATTTCCTTTCTTTTGGAATTCATGAACGACCAAAACTGCTTCGGTTCCGTTTGAGATTTGCCTCAGTTCGCCCGGAGTAGCAGGTATACAGAAGTCGATTGTATATTCGGCTCCAGATTTCTTAATTTAGTGTAATTTCGCAATGCTTTGGATCTGCGTCGTTTCAAATTGCGCAGATGGCTATTCGACGTGGCTTCCTTCGAGGCAGATGATTAGGAACATGAGAGTAAAACAACTGATTTAGTCTTCCAGTGAAGAAGTTCACTGCGCTGCGCTGTTACGGCAACTCAACCTCGAATATGCGTGCTACTAGGGCGGTACAGTTGCTCCGTCTCTTCACGATCTCGATCTTCATGCGGGCGCTTTTTCCTCCGCAAAATCAAGTTTTGTCAGTCCCGCTGTCCTGTCCTGTTTGTATCGCACATCGTTCGTCCTCGTGCGGTGTTGCAGCAATCTCGCCCATACTGAATTTTTCACCTCAACTAACTACTCACATTCAACGTCATACCAGTCATTTCTTTGATCCAGGGGCACCGTGCCTAGGTCAGCAGTTGCGGTGCTTCCAATGGCGGATCGAATATCTCTCCAGCCATCTTAAAAAGACGCTGCGCCTAGCTGCTCATTCGTTGGGAGTGCCATTTCCAGCTGCTACGTGTAGTCTTGGTCTAGTCCACCATCTTGTAGACGCCCAATGTTTAGCCACGGCGGACGACTCCGACAAGTGTTGTACACCGTCGAGAGTATTGAGCGCAGACATACTGCAACAAGGTAGTGGTCGGATTCAATATTCGCGCTGCGATAAGTGCGTACGTTTGTGATGTCGGAGAAGAATTTACCGTCAATCAGAACGATTTGGTCGATTTAGTTTTCCGTTTCCTGATTAGGTGATTTCCATGTGGCCTTGTGGATATTCTTGCGGGGGAGACTACTGCAAAGTTTATGCATCGTTGGCCCTTGTCGTTCGTTACGGTATGCAGACTATCCGGTCCGATGACCGGTCTATGCATTTCTTCCCTTCCTACTGAGCGTTTATGTCGCCGATGACGATTTTGCCGTCCCGTAGTGGGCATGGGCATCCATCGTTTGTCTGCTCCAGCTGTGCGTAGAACGCTTCGTTCTCGTCGTCGGGTCTCCCTTCGTGTGGGCAGTGCACGTTGATGATGCTATAGTTGAAGAAACGGCTTTTTGTCATCAGCTTGCACATCCTTGCGTTGATTGACTGCCACCCAATCACGCGATGGCGCATCTTGCCCAAAACTAAGAAGCCCCACCTCATTGTTGGTGCCACAGCATTGGTAGAAGGTAGCCGCTCGATGCCTGCTTTTCCACACTTTCTGTTCTGTCCAGCAGGTTTCCTGCAACCCTACGACGTCGAAGTTGCGGGGATGTATTTCATCGTAGATAATCCTGTCGCAACCAGTGAAGCCTTGTTCCAAGCTTCCAATCGTGATCCTTTATTCGTCGCCTAAATCGTTGCCGACTGTACCGAGTCGTAGTATCTTCTATTTCGTTCGTAATGGTTGTTTTTAAAAGCGGCTTATAGCGCAAACCTCCTATCTCGGAGGGCCGTCGTGTCAGGTCTGTTTAGCGTCCCACCAAACACCAGGATTTGCGCCTTTCCAATAACCAACAGCAACCAAACGCTTGTCGGAACCTTGCGTTGAAATTTCACTTCGTGCTGTTATTGTCCGACGGCCACTCGATAACTTTTCGCTAAGACGCCACTATTTGGAATAAATTTTCAGCATCGCCACTGGTGGCGCGGGATCACAACAGACGCCATTTTTGTAATCAACCCTTCATTCACATAAAATGTTGGCTCGTTAAGGTTGAATGATCTGCATCAATCATGCCGATGACCGACACCAATGCGATGGTTTTCCGTTGAAAATGCTACCAGCGCCTTCGTGCTGCTGAGTCCGCTCTGCTTGCAATTTTGTGCAAACTGGATTAGATGCAAACCCGCAAGTTGCTTGATTTTGATGTCTGTGCTTGCGATACATGTACGTGGTTAATTGATTTACATATTTCTAAACTTTTTACCACTTATATCTACATAAAAAAAAACGAAATGGTCTGTGTTCGTATCAGCATAACTCGAAAACGGCTGGATCAATTTTCTTCATTCCTTTAGCGATATGTTCAATATCGTTTCCGTCGGGTTTATGTGACATTTCCTCATGCGAAAATCATGGGTAAGGTGGAGTAAACTAAAATTAAGATTCGTATGGATATTTTGCATGGCCAGTTCACAACGCGCTTTTCGCCTACTATGCAGGACAACGTCTGCTGGGTCAAGTCGATAAAAATTATTTAGGAATCAGTATTTTCAGATACATAAATATAAAAAAGAGTTGACTCTTCCTTGATCGAATGATAAAAAAAAGGAATTTCATCGAGAAACGGCGTAGATATTAACGTTCAAGTCAATGGCAAAATTTACCCCAATATAGAGAAGACTGACGTGGTCTTACGACAAAAAGTGGTTACAAGGATTCGCTTTAGTAACCCATACGGAGAAAATCGTTTAGTGTGCTGAAAACGACGATGCGGTAAATGCGTTATTAATGCGCATTGCATACAATAAAAGAAACAAAACTCGGCTAAGGAACACGGAATGTATTCTCCGGAAACCCAAAAAGTGAAGCAGAGTTATACAGATTCTTCATTAGCATGGTCTTGCTTTGTAGCCACACATCTTGCCGCCAAGCTAACAAAGGTACGAGAGTTTAACAATTTTATTCAACATCTAGTATCTTACCTAAGACGTTGTCCAACGTAGAAATAGCAATATCTCATGGAATTCATCATGTTTTCCTGGGAACACATTCCATTCTCATTGTGACTCAAGAGGAAATTATTTGTCCCCGAGTAACGCCATTGGCACCGCTTGTTAGCGGTATAAAAATTCCAGAATCGACAGCTAAGCATCTCACTCAACCGCGTGACATTCACTTCCCGCCGCGACCAGAATGGCATTTTTCTCCGGAAAAACCTACTTGCTGCTGCAGTAAACCAACCACCTTTTGCGATGAAAACAGTCAAAAGTAAACCCTCAGATGTGGGAAAATGACTCACCGGCAGAGAGCCGCATCGAACACGGCACACCAGCCGCAGCGTAGTAGGCGTGTGATCAAAGAAACGACACCATCATGAGCCGATAGGGTTAGGCGTCAACTTTTCGTTCAATTCCAAATTCCGTTAATTCGCTTAGAATAATCTAATGGGATGCGACAAACTCATCGCATGCGATTTAACATCAAATTAATTTTCTTACATATGGCGATAATAATCAGTTCGCAATCCCATTCGGATGTACTGCAAACACTCACTCACCCTTCTCATGATCGTCTCCGCCGGGCCTGTGCTGTTCGGCGTGGGACAGGAACACGGCGAGACAAGAACGATCGGTTTTCGGGAAAGGCGGAAAATGTGTTTTCATTCATTAATATCATGCCAAAAGTTGTTTACTCGTTTGTATGTTTTATTTTCTGCCGTGCTCGCTCGACGTCGAAGCCGCTGTTGCAATATTTTGCCTGTTTGGTTGGATTTTGTACATACAGCACAGAAGGGAAGGAGTGCTGTATTTGTGGGGACAAATCGGGAAAAGCTGAGCGCCGTGTTTGTGTGCATTTGTCGCGAAGATGTCCGTAAAATGTACGGTGATCGGAAACTTTTACTTCTCGTTCTTGATCGTTTACAAAACAGTACCGCTAAGCTGTACCGGTAAGGAAGTAAAGTAAAAAATGTTCAAGATGATAATTTAAATATGTATCAATTATTGTTCCGAAGGACTCGCTTAGGACTTACAAGCATGGGCGAAGCTAGGATTTCGCGAAGGGGGTCCAACTTTTTCTGGTCTTCTGAATCGTAGTTTTATAAAAACGCATGGATATTAGTGCTTGGTACTATTTCCTTCTAAGTCTTCTTCCTTCTTTGAAACCAAATCCACAACCAACATTGAAGGCTGGATCACAATAACGCGTTGCGCGTCGCGTCGTGCTGGGCGTTGAAGTCAGCGTCTCGTACTGGATGGATTTAAAAATGCATGATTTATTGCTCATCAGATATTTTTAAATAAAGTGAGAAAATTATTAACGAACTTAGTATTTAGAAAGAATATAAAATCGGCTATAACAATTATTATAAAAATCCTGCATTATTCCATAAGTTTTAGAAAACAAGAACCATATATCTGAATTTCTAAACAAATCCTCTCTGAAATAATATTTATTATAAAATAGGCAGAAGAAAAACAATATGCAAGCTTTCTCCAGGAATTCCTTCGACAATTGCTCCAGGAATCCTATCAGGAATTCCACCATCAATTTCGCCGAGAATTGATCCGAAAATTCCACCATTATTTACTCCAAGAAATCCTCCACCAACTCCTTTATAAGTTCTTCGCATTTCCACTTCAAGATTTCCATTGGGAGATCCTCCAGGAGTTTCTCCGAAAATTCCTCCGGGAGTTCCTCCGGGAATTCTTCCAGGAGTTCCACCGGCAGTTCCTCCAAGAATTCCTCCAGGATTTCCTCCGAGAATTATTCCGGTAGTTCTATCGGCAGTTCCTACGGGGGTTCCTCTGAAAATTCTTCCGGGAATTTCTCCAGAATTTCCTCCAGGAATTCACTCAGGCTTTCTTTCTGGAATTCACTAAGGCTTCTTCAGGAATTTATATAGATATTTCTCCAGATGCTCGTCCGAGAATTTCTCCGGGAGCTCTTCAGGGAATTCTCCTACAAAGGTTTCAGCTAGACCAGATTTGTCTAGGGGAAATGCACCGGTTTTGGCCAACTTAGTGCCTAATTTGGCCAACCTTGAAAAATACATATTTTTTCCAAAATAAACGATCAAATGAAAGCAGCGTTGAATCGTGAAGAATATACATCTTGTTGGAACTAATAAAACCCTCGCGAATTACTTTATTTTTGGAGTTATTCGCAAAATTGGCCAAATTAGGAACATGGTCAAAACCGGTACAGTTCCCCTATAAGATAAATTCTCCAAGATTTTTTCCGAGAATTCTTCTCTGGGAGTTCCTTTGAAAATTCTCCCGGGAGTTTCTTCAGAAATTCCTCCGGAAGTCTCTTCGAGAATTCTCCCGGCAATGCATCCGGGAGTTTCTCCGAGAATTCCTCCGGGAGTTCCACCATTAGCTCTTCCAGCTGGAAATTCCTCCCGAAGTTCTTCCGATAGTTTCTCCAGGAGTTTTTACGAGTGCCCCTCCGGCAGTTCCTTCGGGAGTTCCTCCGGGAGATCCACCGGCAATTTCCAAGAGAAGAGTAATTTCCAGAGGAATTTCTTGAGAAGTTCTCGGAAAGTTATAAGATGAATTCTCGGAGGAACTACCAGTGGAACTTCTGGAGGAGTTTCTTGAAGAACTATAGGAAGAATTTTCGAAAAAAAAACTCTCGTAAGAACTCCTGGATGAACTCATAAATGCACTTCCGTAAGAATTCCCGGAAGAACTCCCAGAAAAATTAACCGAGGAACTTCTGGAGGAATTTGGTTGATAAATTCCTTAAAAAAGTCTAAATGAATTCCGCAATGAAAGCCTGAATGAATTCCTGGAGGAACTACAGGCGGTGGAATGCCCGGAATTGAATTTCTAGAGGGTGTTCCGAAATCCCATTTCCAGTGAAATTCCTGCTAATATTCTCCAGGAATTCTCTGTGAAGCTGCTGGAGGGATTCCCGGAAGAACTCTTGAAAAAACTCCTGGATGTGGTCCCGGAGGAACTCCCACAAGCAGCACTTCCGGTAGAATTCTCACAAGGAAGTCCTGAAATAGTTCTTGAAGAAGTTCCTGAAGGAATTCCCGGGAAAATACCAGGAGGGGTTTATGCAGAAATTCCCAGATGAAATCCTGAAAGTATTCCCAGACGAATTGCTGAAGAAATTAGCGGATGAATTCCCATGAATGAATTAGCGGGTTTGTTCTGATGAAATTCCCGGAAGAACTCTTGGAAGATATCCTGGAGGAATTCCGGAAAGAATTCTAGGATAATTCCGCGGAAAATTCCCGGAGAAATTCCTGAAGGAAATCCTGGAGAAGTACCTGAAGGAATACCTGGAAGAATTTCCGGGGAAATAATTGGACGAATTCATGGAGAGATTCCTAAAGAAATTTTTAGAAGAATTCTTGAAGGATATTCTTAAGGAATTGCGGAAAGAATTCCCGAATGAAATCCTTGAGGATTTCGCTATTGAATTTATGGACATATTCCCGGAAAAAATCCTGGAAGTTATCCCGGAGGAATTAAAGGAGGATTTCCTTGAAGAATTTCCGAAGGAATTTCTTATAGATTTACAAGTGAAATTATGGAGTGAAATCGGAGGATTTCCGTCATAAAATTCTGAAAAAAACTTCTAATAGAATTTTGGGAGGAAATTCCGTATACTTGAAAGGAACTCTCGAACTCCTGAAGGAAATGCCGGAGATTTTTCTGGAATAATAGCCGAAGAAATGTATAGAAGTGAAACTTGGAGAGAAGAAAAGAAATCTTCAATGAATTTCCTCATAAATAGTGAGGGGTTTCTAAATAAGGAGGAATTACAATAACATGAGAAGGATTTTCGAACGATTTTCAGAGGAATTTGTGGATAACTTCCCGGAGGAATTTAGAGGTGGATCGCAGCAAGCCATGCGCGTGGATGGTTGCTTTTGAATTTGCTGTCACGTTTTTGTTCGTTTGAGCAAAAAATCGATTCGGCTGGTGTTTATATTTTGCATATGTGTACTAGAAAAATAAATTTAAGAGACCTGAAGTTTGAAATTTACACATTTGGTTACCTTTTATAAAGTGTATTTTTAATAGAGTGCGCGAAGTCTTTTGTGTAGTTTGTATACGGGGATGTCTTTGGTGAAATATGTGTGGCTGTGTGATAATATCAGAAATACATGGATCAATTACGAACATCTCAGAACAGCTCTGGAAGAGTGAAGTGAATTGTTCGTGGACACTAGAAGTGATTCCTCAATTCATTTATCCAGAATTGGATCAATTTGGTGAGATTGTTTCAATATGGTTTATATATGATTCCAAAAATAATGGGCGCTGGATTTAAAAATTTGGAAGTTTGTTTATGGATCCATTATCCATTTGATAATGGTAGCATAAACAGGCAAGCTTATTGCAAGTGAAAGTGACCTCGGGCTGGACGTGAGTTACCAGGCAGTCTGAAATGGGTCACTGGAGCTGCAGTAGAGCTAACACCTTCTAACTTCCCGGCCTTCGGCAGCAGTACCAACTTCTGCCTTTTCCATCTCTCAGGGAAACGACACTCATCCAGGCATCTCTGCATAGCTAGCCTGAACATGTTCGGGTTCGCTATGATCGCTGCCTTGAGTGCACTGTTTGGAACTCCATCGGGGCCTGGAGCTTTGTTCATCGCAAGGGTGTTAGCCACTGCGAGTAACTCTTCGTTCGTCACCGGAGCCACCATTTCGGCCACACTCCCAGGGCCTTGCAGCGCAGGAGGAGGCCAGGGACTTGTGGCTCGGGACGGGAAGAGTACTTCGATAATCCTCGCCAACCGGTGACCGTTCGGGGGGTGAAGAGCCCCCTTTGGTCTTGGCCATCACGATCCTATAAGCGTCACCCTACGGATTCGCATTGGCACCCCCGCACAGGTTGTCGAAGCACGCTCTCTTGCTGCTCTTAATGGCCTTGTTAAGGGCCAGTCTCGCAGCCCGAAACACTTCCGGCGGACCACTCTTTCTTCCTCGGTGCGGGCTCGTTGCGTCCTACGTCTAGCCTTGAGGCAACCTGATCGTAGGGTTGCAATTTCGGCACTCTACCAGTATGCCGGGCGTCTGCCATTTCTTGGCAGGGCTTTCCTTGGCATAGTAGCGTCGCACGCGCGTGATATAACAGCTACCAGCGCATCCCCGCTTAGACTGTCGGTGTTGGCCTCCAGTCCCAGGGCCGCGGTGAAAACTTCGCTGTCGAAGTGATTGGACTTCCACCCACGGACCTGACAGGGATCACCCGCCCTCGGACGCTGCACACCATAGTTGATCTTGAAGCGAATTGCTAGGTGATTACTATGGGTGTAGCCCTCATCTACCCTCTAGTCCAGGTCAGAGACCAGATCGGGGCTGACAAACGTTACATCTATCCATGACTTGGCCCCATTCCTACGGAATGTGCTACTGGCTCCGTCATTGACAAGCACTGCGTCGAGTTTGTTTGCCTCGAGTAACGCTTGTCTCCTCTGATTGGTGCAGCGGCTGTCCCATTCCAATCTCCCGCTATAACGAACGGGCTCCGACCCACTAGGTCGGACGATATCCTGTCGATCATATGGTTGAACGGTACCATTGGCCTCCTTGGTGGGGTATAGCAGCTACAATAGAACACCCCATTGATCTTGGCTATCGCGACACCCTTCGCGGAGGAGTGTACAACCTCTTGAACCGGATACCTTCCCGTTGTGCAGATTGCCACCGATCTAGATCCGTCCACCACCCAGTTGCCATTGTCAGCAGGGACGTTGTACGGGTCGGACAGGAGGGCGACATCGGTTCTCGACTTCGAGACCGCCTGCCACAGCAGTTGCTGGGCAGGTGCACAGTGGTTCAGATTCAGCTGTGTTACTTCCACAGCTTTTTCCGATCTAGGTGCCTTGTCGCATTCCTGCGCCTTGCGTCCCTCCTCGCCGCAGCGACGGCACATCTTGCTTCGGTCTGGGCCCTTGCAGTCACAAGACTTGTGCCCGGACTGAAGGCACCGGTAGCACCTGTCCACTGAAGGTGGCTGGAGCACGCTTACTGGCATACTGACCAGCCGATCTTTAGCTTCCCTTTCTCAGTGACCTTTTTGGCGTCAGCCACCGGTAGTCTGAGATAGGCTACCTAGGTACCAAAGAATCCTCCTCTTAGACGTACAGAGGACCGCTCAAACTCTGTGCCGCACTTTTCTTTGACGGCAGAGACGACGTCTTCCGCGGCCGTGACCTTGTCCAGCTGCTTACACTGGATGGTCACTTCCGCACCCAACGACCTGACCTGAGCGCCGTCACCCAAGACCTCCTGGGCAAGCTTTTTGTAAGCTACCCGCTGGATTGCGCGCCACGCTTCAGTACCAAGATTATTTCACCGTTCTTGGTACGTCTGACGCTGCGCACATCCTGGCCCAGGGCCGATAGGCTATCGGCCGCTCGCAGCGATTTCAGGACGTCGACGTATTTGTCCTTTCGGTTCTGTCTCTCACCTTCTTTGCAGGTCGAGGGGTGTTTGATTTCCGCACCCCACTGACCAGCTGCCAAGGATTTGCATCCCCTTCGGCGGATACCGATGGCTGGCTGGGGCCAGCTTGTGGCTTAGCAACTTGTGCCTGTCTAGTGCCTTTCACCTTCTTGAGCACACGCCCTTCAGGCTCCGGTTCACCATCCAGGCGACGCTTTGCCTTACTGGTAGTGCGTTTGGGTCGCTTCGAGCTTGGCGTTTTCTTACCCTCACTGGCTGTAAGGGCGGTCGCCTCTTTCGTCGTAGTAACACCGCTAGGGGAGGAGAGGGCCTAGGTATGGGTACCTTTGGCTACCTTCTCTGCTGCCGCTACACGCCTGATATAAGCGTCCTGTTCTTGTCTTGCGACACGAACAGCTTGCCGAAGCACCAACAGGCTCTGCTTAAGCTCCTTGTTGGTGTTCTGCCTGCCGCTTATGAACTCGATGATCTCATCGAGTTGCTCGGCCACCACCCGTATCCCTGGTAGTGGCTCGTCAGGCGTGCAGGCAGGGCTACTCCCCACCACCACTGGAGACTCTTCGGTACTGCCAATAGCCGCAACCGTCACTCCACTCTCCCCCTCTTTAATAGAGGACCTCGCTAGACCCCTTTTGGCAAAGGGGTCCATCACCTCCAACTCCAATGATTTTATTCTTTCAATACTCATTGTTGACGAACAAGGTTGAACCCCTAATACGAATGCAGCCACAAATACGCTCTGTCGGACAAGGCGATTTACTACCTGGCCGCTCAATTGGTCACTCATCACTGGAACGATCTCGCTGAATCTGATGACCACACGACGAACATATTTAGGAGAAAATCAACATCGGCTAGTTGTCCACTGCTACTACTCGCGATCGGTCGATGGAGGGCGAACCTCTTATCAAATTATTGTTCTATGTTTACCTATAATTAAGTTTAATAAAATGTAGAAGTAGTTATTTGATGTTTTTAAAAATAAAGTGTAGTTTTCAGTTATGTTGTGTGTTTAGTAATAACGTGTGTAGAAAGTGGGAGTATTGAGACAAACCTACCCACGAAACATATGCATGCTAGCTGCATTGTAAATGCGAGATTGCACATCCAGAAGGAAGGTCTTGTGAAGGACAACATAAACGACAGGAGAGCGAACGATCATTCTGAAGGTATCCCAACACTCATTGCTGTATGGGTCCCAGCTGGCGGCTGCCGCCGAATCCTACTGGAGTAGTCGCCTTTAGTGATCCCATGGTTATCTATGCCTGCCTTGTGGCAAGATAACCATGCCCACCCAGTAGGTAAAACTGGATGGCAGGATTGGGCAGCGTGCTACAAGGCCCACCACGGTTTTATGGGACGGTAGACAGCCTAGCCATTAGCCCACTCGCCGTTTCCAGCCGGTGCCACCCGGCCCTACTAAGAGAGTATAATGTCAGACTGCCAGCCCTCGCTTCACAATATTATAATATACCATACACATAGCCATGACGTGCCTGCCAGGACCATAATTGAGACCTTACTGGCGTCAGCCTCAAAGCGCTTCCGCGCTCCCTCGTTTGTAGTTCATTTAGCCGCCTAGCCCTTCAACTACCGTTGATACGCTAACGTTTCCAGTGAGCACCGCGCGGAGGCGAACTACGCTGCCCGCCGCGCCGTCTCGTACCTGCTGAGTCGGAAGCAAACACCATCTTTGCAGGGCTGCTGTCCGGCATTCTAGTAACATGCCCTGCCCATCGTACCTTTCCGGCTTTATCTTACTTCTGGATACTGAGTTCGCCATAGAGCTGGGCGAGCTCGTGGTTCGTTCCTTGTTGCCACACACCGTCTTCTTGCCAAAGATGGTTATAAGCACCCGAATACTCCGAGTGCTTGCAAGTCCTCCTCGAGAATTGTCCATGTTTCATTTCCGTAGAGGTCTTACGTCTTTGACGCAATCACCACCAGTCCAACTTTTGTTGCTTCACGTTTCACGCGGGTTTACAGTTCTGCCACCTTTACAAATGTTGTCCGACAATGTCCATCTCATCCGCATAATAAATAAATTGACTGGATCAGTTGAAAATCGTACCCCGGCTGTTACACCCGGCTCTCTGCATAAACAATGCGTAATGTTGAACAGCAGGCACAAAAGTCTATCACCTTGTCTTAGTTCCCGGCGCGATTCGAACGAACTGGAGTGTTCGCCCGAAATCTTCACACAGTTTTGCATCTACCGTTGCTTTCATCAGTCTGGTAAGCTTTCCAGGGAAGCTGTTCTCGTCCATAATTTTCCATAGCTCTACGAGTTTTATACTCTCGTATGCCGCCTTGAAATCAATGAACGGATGTTGCGTTGGGACCTGGTATTCATGGCATTTTTGAAGGATTTGCCGTACCGTACGAAGCCGGTTTTATAACTTCCCATGAACTCATTCACTAATGGTGACAGACGACGGAAGATGATCTGGGATATCACTTTGTAGGCGCCATTAAGGATGGTGATCGCTCGAAAGTTCTCACACTCCAGTTTGTCGCCTTTCTTGTAGATGGGGCATATAGCCCCTTCCTTCCACTCCTCCGGTAGCTGTTCAGTTTCCCAGATTCCGACTATTAGTTTGTGCAAGCAAGTTGCTAGCTTTATCGGGCCCATCTTGATGAGCTCAGCTCCGGTACCATCCTTACCAGCTGCTTTATTGGTCTTTAGCTGATGGATGGAATCCTTAACTTCCCTCAAGATGGAGGCTGGTTGGCTTACATTGTCCGCTGCAGATTTCGGCTCGCGGCACGAAGCCTTTGCGGGATGCGTTGAGCTTCTGATAGAACTCGCGTGTTGCTTGAGAACGGCACAGCTGTTTCATCATCTCGCACTCCGCTTCTTCTGGCGGCGTTTCTTCTCCTGAAAAAGGCGGGTCTGCTGTCTCCGCTTCCGTCTATAACGTTCCACGTTCGGCCGGGTACCTTGCTACAGCGCAACCTTTTGAAAACCAGTGGGACATAATTTTTATTAAATATTTGTAACAGCCTAATTCATTCTTTAGCCGTGCGGTAAGACGTGCGGCTACAAAGCAAGACCATGCTGAGGGTGGCTGGGTTCGATTTCGGTTTGGAAATTATCTCGACTTCCCTGGGCATAAAAGTATCATCGTGTTAGCCTCATGATATACGAATGCAAAAATGGTAACTTAGCTTAGAAAGGTCGCAGTTAATAACTGTGGAAGTGCTTAATGAACACTAAGCTGCGAGGCGGCTCTATCCCAGTGTGGGGATGTAATGTCAATGAGAAGAAGAAGAAGAATTCATTCCATCGGAATTATACCTAAAATTCAACACATGTTTGAGTTGCCACGAGCCCAAATCGGTGCAATTTTAAGTAAGTTATGTTGAAAGTGGGGTCTCCACTAGCCTTGCGAGCAAAGGCGGTCTAGGATGTTCGGGCTGGAAACATTCTCGACTCCCTGCCCTAATGCAATGGCGGGCATAGAAAAGCTGTCAATTAATAGCTAAGGAAATGCTAATAGAATACTAAATTGAAAAGCAGGCCAAGTTCCAGTTGGAATGTAGAACCATTGAAGAAGAAGATGTTGAAAGTGTAGACTGTTGCGTTGTGTATAACTCGTTGCATACATTACGGAGCTGTTTTGAGGAGAATATACACGCCTGACATGAACTACTCAAAATTTAAGTGAAAAGATACTACTTTAATAACATGACAATTGAACTGACGTTAGGGATCTGTTTACTGTTAAGATACACTTGTTTAATTGAGATACACTTGTTTCCCACTTGTGGAATTACCAAAAGATGGAGGGTCATTTTTATTATTCACAAAATCAGTTTTTTTTTTCATTGATGTAGTGTCTTTTACTCAAATTTTGAGCTGTTCCATTTTTAATGAAAGTGAGACGATTTTGACTCATTTTTGAGTAGATCATTTTAAGCGTGTAAACAAAAATACATTTTTCTGAAGAGTATGAAAAGGATCATGTATAAATGGGTAGGGTTATTATTTTAATAACATCTTCAAGACAAAATCTACACGCCCGTTTCAAATCACTCAGAGACTGAGTGAAATTGTATTGCCGTCTCTTTTTTTCTCACGGAAATCTTACTCAATTTTCGTAAAAAGTGGAACTACTCAAATTTTGAGTAGTTCCACTTTTTACGAAAATTGAGTAATTTTTCCGTGGGAAAAAAAGAGACGGCAATACAATTTCACTCAGTCTCTGAGTGATTTGAAACGGGTGTTTACATAACGCAATTTAGATAGAATTTAACAAACTTAACAAAAATGATGTCGCACCTTCTACTCTCAGAATAATGCATGGAAATCAAACTTTTACATAAAAATTATAGTTCACTCACTAAATAATAGCTAAAAGCTAATCGAGTACATTATTCTAATTGAATATTTGGTATTGAAAAATTACTTTCAGAGTTTTTATTTCACATTAGAAACATGTGATTAGAATTTTGAAGACGCGAAGAATGTTGCCCAAATACATCTGCTTACTCTCATAAGTTATATCAGATCAATCCAAAAAAGATAGTAATTAGAGGAACTGTCCGGATCTCCATCTCACTAAACATATATTAATCTCATCGCGAAACAAAGAAATACGGCACCAATTTCGTCGTTTCTTTCAGTTAACATGCGTGCTCACTGTTGAAAAAAAATACAAAAATAAGAAACAAATCAAATTCCTATCCATTGCTTTGTATTGGGATGAACATCGAAGCCATGAGATAAATTCCAGAAGTAGTTCCCCTATGTTCAAAACATCACATCGCCTAAATGTATGAAACCCGGACAGCTACCAAAGATCACGGATCGCGAGATGCTGAGAGTATGCTCGTATTCGTACACGCTTAAAGTCAATGACAGAGAGATGTGTTTGCTGCACACCAAATGGGCCTCTCTTGGAACAACATATAAATAGAGTTATCGTTACGAAGTCACAAAAATGGCTCTTGTGATTTGATTCAAGCTCGATGTTCACTATTTTTAACGGCAATACATTCCTCAAAGAGCTGGAATCTGAACACTCGTTTACATAATGAAAAAGACTCTAAACACTGCTCTGTATTATTGATTTTTAGCGTGTGGTTGATCCCACCAAATGATCTTCAATTAATTAGAGAACAGAGTGCTCATTCTCTCCCAGCCAGCCACAAACGCTCCGCCTACTGTTTTATCCGGATTGGTTGATTGCCTTCCATTCTTTGCTTTCTTCCAATTATCATCATTCGCGAAGAGCTGAAGAAGTGGAAGTGGCTTCGTGTTTCCATCTTTCCCATCGTCGCCGCAACCGAAGGTGTGGGTGGACTTTGCGATCCAACTGTAGCACCGAAAACGAAACTTCTGACTAGGTGCCTTGTCGCATTCCTGCGCCTTGCGTCCATCCTCGCCGCAGACGGCACATCTTGCTTCGGTTCGCCCCTGTAGTCACAAGACTTGGCCCGGACTGAGGCACCGTAGCACCTGTCCACTGAAGGTGGAGCACGCTTACTGGCATACTGACCAGCCGATCTTTAGCTTCCCTTCTCAGTGACCTTTTGGCGTCAGCCACCGGTAGTCTGAGATAGGCTACCTAGGTACCAAAGAATCCTCCTCTTAGACGCAGAGAGACGCTCAAACTCTGTGCCGCACTTTTCTTTGACGGCAGAGACGACGTCTTCCGGGTCGTGACTCGTCCAGCTGCAGCACTGGAGGTCACCTTCAACGACCTGACCTGAGCGCCGTCACCCAAGACCTCCTGGGCAAGCTTTTGTGTTACCCGCTGGATTGCGCGTACGCTTCAGTACCAAGACTCCACCGTTCTTGGTACGTCAAGCTGCGCAAATCCTGGCCCGATAGGGCCACGCTCGCAGGATTTCGGACGTCATGTTGTCCTTTCGGTTCTGTCTTCACCTTCTTTGCAGGTCGAGGGTGTTTGATTTCGCACCCCACTGACCAGCTGCCAGATTTGCATCCCTTCGGCGGATACCGATGGCTGGCTGGGGCCAGCTGCGGCTTAGCAACCGCCTGCAGTGCCTTTCACCTTCTTGCACAACCCTTCAGGCTCCGGTTCACCATCGGCGACGCTTTGCCTTACTGGTAGTGCGTTTGGGTCGCTTCGAGCTTGGCGTTTTCTTACCCTCACTGGCTGTAAGGGCGGTCGCCTCTTCGTCGTAGTAACACCGCCAGGGGGAGAGGGCCAGGTATGGGTACCTTTGGCTACCTTCTCTGCCGCCGCCACGCCTGATATAAGGTCCTGTTCTTGCTCTGCGACACGAACAGCTTGCCAAGCACCAACAGGCTCTGCTTAAGCTCCTTGTTGGTGTTCTGCTCGCCGCTTGAACTCGATGATCTCATCGAGTTCTCGGCCACCACCCGTATCCCTGATAGTGGCTTCGCGGTGCAGGCAGGGCTACTCCCCACCACCACTGGAGACTCTTCGGTACCGCAAAGCCGCAACCGTCCCACTCTCTTTAGAGGACCTCGTAGACCCTTTTGGCAAGGGGTCCATCACCTCAACTCAATGATTTTATTCTTTCAATACTCATTGTTGACGAACAGGTTGAACCCCTAATACGAATGCAGCCACAAATACGCTCTGTCGGACAAGGCGATTTACTACCTGGCTGCCAATTGGTCACTCATCACCGGAACGATCTCGCTGAATCTGATGACCACGACGACATATTTAGAGAAAATCAACATCGGCTAGTTGTCCATCGCTAATACTCGCGATCGGTCGATGGAGGCGAACCTCTTATCAAATTATTGTTCTATGTTTACCTATAATTAAGTTTAATAAAATGTAGAAGTAGTTATTTGATGTTTTTAAAATAAAAGGTTTCAGTTATGTTGTGTGTTTAGTAATAACGTGTAGAAAGGGAGATTGAGACAAACCCACCCACGAAACATATGCATGCTAGCTGCATTGTAAATGCGAGATTGCACATCCAGAAGGAAGGTCTTGTGAAGGACAACATAAACGACAGGAGAGCGAACGATCATTCTGAAGGTATCCCAACACTCATTGCTGTATGGGTCCCAGCTGGCGGTGCCGCCGAATCCTACTGAGAGTCGCCTTTAGTGATCCCATGGTTATTCTGCTCGCCTTGTGGCAAGATAACCATGCCACCCAGGTAAAAATGGAGCAGGATTGGGCAGCGTGCTGGCCCGCACGGTTTTTAGGGACGGACAAGCCAGCCATTAGCCCACTCGCCGTTTCGAGTCGGTGTCACCCGGCCTACTAAGAGAGTAGAATGCTGCCAGCTCGCTCTCACAATAATACAATATACCATACAATAGCCATGACGTGCTCGCAGAACCATAATTGAGACCTTACTGGCTCAGCCTCAATGCGCTTCCGGCTCCCTCGTTTGTAGTTCATTTAGCCGCTCAGCCTTCAACTGCCGTTGATACGCTATGGTTTCAGCGAGCACGCGCGGAGGCGAAACTGCCGCCCGCCGCGCCGTCTCGTACCTGCTGAGTCGGAAGCAAACACCATCTTTGCAGGGCTGCTGTCCGGCATTCCAGTAACATGCCCCGCCCATCGTACCTTTCCGGCTTTATCTAACTTCTGGATACTGAGTTCGCCATAGAGCTGGGCGAGTCGTGGTTCGTTCCTTGTTGCCACACACCGTCTTCTTGCAGATGGTCCTAAGCACCCGTCTCTCGAATACCTGAGTGCTTGCAAGTCCTCCTCGAGCATTGTCCATGTTTCATTTCCGTAGAGGTCTTACGTCTTTGACGCACACCACCAGTCCAACTTTTGTTGCTTCACGTTCACGCGGGTTTACAGTTCTGCCTTTACAAATGTTGTCCGACAATGTCCATCCATCCGCATAACAAATAAATTGACTGGATCAGTTGAAATCGTACCCCGGCTGTTACATCCGGCACTCCGTATAAACAATGCGCAATGTGAACAGCAGGACGAAAGTCTATCACCTTGTCTTAGTCCCGGCGCGATTCAAACAAACTGGAGTGTTCACGAAATCTTCACAGTTTTGCATCTACCGTTCTTTCACAGTCTGGTAAGCTTACCAGGAAGCTGTTCTCGTCCATAATTTTCCATACTCGAGGTCTATACTTTCGTATGCCGCATTGAAATCAATGAACAGATGTTGCGTTGGGACCCGGTCATGGCATTTTGAAGGATTTGCCGTACCGTACGAGTACAGCTTTGATAACTTCCCATGAACTCATTCACTAATGGTGACGATGCGGAAGATGTCCTGGGATATCACTTGTAGGTAGCAATAAGGATGGTGATCGCTCGAAGTTCTCACACTTCAGCTTGTCGCCTTTCTTATAGATGGGACATATAACCCTTCCTTCCACTCCTCCGGTAGCTGTTCAGTTTCCCAGATTCGACTATCAGTTTGAAGCAAGTTGCTAGCTTTATCGGCCCATCTTGATGAGCTCAGCTCCGGTACCATCCTTACCAGCTGCTTTATTGGTCTTTAGCTGATGGATGGAATCTAACTTCCTCAAGATGGAGGCTGGTTGGCTTACATTGTCCGCTGCAGATTTCGGCTCGCGGCACGAAGCCTTTGGGGATGCGTTGAGCTTGATGAACTCGCGTGTTGCTTGAGAACGCACAGTGTTCCATCATCTGCCAGGGACTTTGTACGGGTTGGACAGGAGAGCGACATCGGTCCTCGACTCCTATACTGACTGCCATAGCAGCTGCTGGACAGATGCACAGTGGTTAAGATTCAACTGTGTTGCTTGCATGGCTTCTCCGATTCTCCGATGGGACACGGAGGTCCACCCATAACATGATTACATGCTTGCTTTTTGCTGACGCAGATAAACACTTTGGTGACTTATCGCATTCCTGCGCCTTGTGCCTTTCCCAACCACAATGACGACGCAGGTTGCTACGGTCTGGGCCATTAAAGTCGTAGGACTTATGTCCCGAATCTAAGCACCAATAGTACCAGTCCAGTTTGCTTATGGGCTTTCTGCCCAGCCGATTTCAACATCCCTCGCTCCATTAACTATAGGGTAGGCTAGCTGCGTGCCAAATAGATGACCTTTGTACCGCACTGCTCTCTGACGGCAGTGATGACGTCGTCCGCGTTCGTGACCTCGTCCAGTTGCTTGCAGTGGAAGGTCACTTCCATCCCCAACGACCTCACCTCGGCCCCGTCACCAAAGATCTCTTTGGGCCAATCGTCCCGCTAGCTACACGTTTCAGCACCAAGACCATTTCACCAGTCTTGGTGTGTCTGACGCTTCGTGCGTCCTGTTCCAGCGCCGAAAGCTTTTCGGTCGCCTGCGTACGTCGGCGTACTTATGCTTATCGGTTTTGAGCAGCAAGGCCTCTACTCTGTCCTTAACTTTCTTTGCGGGTTGAGATGCGCCCGACTTCCGCTTTGAGCTACTGACCAGCTGCCAGGGATTTTCGGTGACACTGGCCGGCAGATACCCTCTTGCGAGCCGGCGACTTGCGTTTGGTTGATGCCTTTCGCTTCTTTTGGCCGAATAGCCGCCTTCTCGGGTTAACGCTTTTCGGGCATCACTACATCCCGATCTGCACCGTCAATACGACGTTTGGCCTACTTTCGCCTACTGCTCGGCTTTGCTCTGAGCACCTTCGCCGGTTTGCTGCCTGAGCCGTTTTTGGTTAGGCGCAATATTTTCCTCGTAGGTCGTCAGGGCGAAATCAATCGCCTCTTCTGCCATAGTCGATGTTCCAAGGAAGAAGAAGGCCTCAGCTGTGGCACCTTTGTCGGCCTTCTCGCTTCTCCCGGGTGGCTGATAAAAGCGTCCTGTTCTTGTCTTATGACTCGAACACCAGCAGGTTCTGGTTTCAGTTCATTAATGATGTTCTGCCTTTCGCTTGCGAACTCAATAATATTATCGAGTTACTCGACGACCACCCAGATCCCGGGTAGTGGTCTTAATATTGTACCCAAATCGGAAAGTAGGCTCTATAGACGAGCTAAGGCGAAGACGAGGGTAGCCAAACGAACTCTCAACTAGTGTAGCTAAACGAGCATGACGCCACGATTGCAATCCAAGCAATGAAACGTGTGACGTCAAATTCGCGTGGTACACTTCTCCCTTCTCACTTCTCACATCTCCCATCTTTATCTCATTTTTTCACATTTTACATCTCACTTCTCACTTTTCATTTCTCGCCTCTCACTTCTCACTTCTCGATTCTCACTTCTCACTTCTCAACTTTTTGCTTCTCACCTCTCACATCACACATCACACACCTCACTTCTCCCTTCTAACTTCTCTCTTGTCCCTTCTCACTTCTCACATCTTACAAATTGCTTTTTATTTCTCACTCTTCACTTCTCATAACTCACTTCTCATTATTCACTTCTCTCCATTGGTTTCTCGGCTTCCACTTATCACTTCTCGTTTCTCATTTCTCACATCTTACATCTCATTTCTCGCATCAAATGTCTCACTTCTCACTTGTAGCTTCTCATTTCTCGGCTCTCACTTATAACTTCTCACTTTTCACAATCACAACTCATTATCAACATCATTATCTCATTTCTCACTTCTAACTATTCACTTCTCACTTCTCACTTTGTACTTCTCGCTTCTCAATTCTCACTTCTCACTTCTTACTTCCCACTCCCCACTTCTATCTTCTAAGTTCACCCTTCTTGCCTTCCCTTCTCACATCTTACTACTTTTCATTTCTCGCTCCTCACTTCTCCCATCTCACTTCTCACAACCCAGTTCTCTCCATTCAATTCTGGCTCACTTCTCACTTCTCGCTTCTCGCATCTTACATCTCGTATTGAATTTCTCACTCCTCATTTGTCTCTCACTTATTACTTATCACTTCTCGTTTCTGACTTCTCATTTTTCAAATCTCACATATTTATCTCATTTCTCTCTTCACACTATTCATTTCTCGCCTTTCACTTCTGACATCCCGCGTCTCACTTTTCACTTCTCACTTCTCGCTCCCCACTTCTTACTTCTCACTTTTCGCTTCTAACTTCTCACTTCTAATTTATCATTTCTGCCTTCCCACTTCTCCCTTCTTGTTTCTCACTTCTTACATCTTACATATTACTTCTCACTTCTCCTTTCTCACTTCTGATTTCCCACATCTCACTTCGCACTATTTACTTCTCACTTTTCACTTTTCAAAAATCACTTTCCACTGCTCACCTTTTACTTCTCACTACTCGCATATCATTCCTTACTTCACACTTCAGCGTAAAAAAAAGTCGCGTAAAAACCGACCCGCGTAAAAAAACTGCGTAAAAAGGAACCCTAGTGTACTAAATAAGCTCGAAAACAAAAGAGTTATCACCAATATTCATAATGAAAAGTGTGGAGAACCAAAGAGCTTGTTTCTCATTTCTGAGAACGATTCCTGTGTGGCAGTGAAATTGCACTTGGTGTAAATAATGAAAAGGTAATATCAAATTGATTTGAAAGCATCAAAGTAAGCTTGATATGAAGAACAAGCGAGAGTCATCAAAAATATCGACCAAAGCAATCGTGGTACTTCGCCAGCAGTCAAAGACACGTGGTCAGCAATTGCGGACTGGAGTGACAGTTTATCAGCAGACTACCGCATGTCTAGGAGCATGATAATCTCTACAATTCACATCAGCATTCAAGAAGGATTCTCATTAGAATCCGAGAGGAATTCCCATCAGAACCCGAGAAGAGTTTTCATTGGAATCTCTGAAGAATTCCTTTCAAAATCATCGAAGTATTCCAACCGGAATCCAGAAGAATTCAAACTGGATTTCTTTCGGTACCGTTATCCGAATCTGTGGGGGATACCCTTCATAATCCATGGAGGATTTGCTTCAGAATCTCTGGTTGATTTGCTTCGGAGTTCCTCCGGGGTCAATTGAAGATTTGTTTCGGAATGAAATGTATGACGATTTGCTTCGAAATCCCTTGAGGAATTGCTTCGGAATCATTCGATGGTTTGCTTCAGAATTCGGACTCCCTCAATGATTTACTTCGGAATTTTGCTTTAACATCCTTCGATGATTGCTTCATAATCCATAGAAGATTGGCTTCGGAATCCCTAGATGTTTCTTCACGGGATCCTGGGGGAGGATTAATTCGTAGTCCCTCAACGATTTGCTTCGGGATCCATCGACAGATTGCTTCGGAATACTTCGACGATTCACTTCTTCATCCCTGGAACATTCTCGGTGGAAGTCCTGGAGGATTCCATTCGGAATCACTATTACATTCTCATTGGAATTCCTAAAATATTTACGTTGGATTCTCTGGAGCATTCTCGTCGGTATTCCTAGAGGATCATGGAGGATATCCAGAAGATTCTTATTGGAATTACTGAAACAATCCCGTCGGTATCCCTGGAGGAATTCCGTTGACATCCTGGTTTGGGTTTGGATTTCCTGGAACATTCCTGTTGTAATCTCTGGTGGAATGCCTTCAGAATCCTTGGAGGTTCCTGTGGGGAATTTATTATTACACGCTCACTAAATTCCCCACAGTTCCCTATCGGTATGCTTGAAGAATTCCCGTCGAAATCCCTGGAACATTCCTGTAGGAAAACTAAAAGATTCTCATGGGAATCCTGGGAGGATTCCGAGAATGAGAATGAGAATGTAATAGTGAATTTTGCATTATATTTTTTTTTTTCATTTGAGAAAGATACATTATTCATAAAATACCTATACAACAATATTCACTACCTCGGTGAGATACCGACGGCGATCCATCACATATTGTCCTTTGAGTGTGCTGGACAATGCCGAGCGTCACTACACTTAGAAGCAATAGCCATACGCTATCAATATGAGTAGTTGTACCAATCATCGGCAGGTTAACAAACACAATTCGATAGCGTAAACTGGGGTAAAACGCACCCCCGGGGCAAAACGACCTTTTGCCATTTTTGGCGGTGTTTCAGACATATTTTCAGGAATGTTTACTGCAGGACTGGTAGTTCGAGATCCGAACTACATGCGCTGTAGCAAATATGCTCAAAAAATTGCTGAAAATGTCCTCAAAATCATCAAAAGATCGTTTTGCCCCGGGGGTGCATATTACCCCAGTTTCCCCTACTGTGGGCTGCAGCAGAAAGCACGTGTTTGAGAAAAGAGAATTTGGATGAGTGTGATTGATCCGCAATTGCCTTAGGTGATTGGATTGGATTTAACACATTACCACTAAAGCTCGCAGTCTACTGTTTGTCATATTGACAACTATTTGTCAAGTTTATCCGGACATCTATCAGACTGCTAAGAAATTGACATGTATTTCAAGCTGACTCGACAAATATTTGTCATCATGACTCGAAACTTGTAAACCATGCAAACTGTCATAAGAAAGAGCTGTCGAAAGAGATGCTCAATGATTAAAGATTGTTAGACGTGTATTTTCTAGAAGCGGCGCTAATATATTAGGGGGTTTGTAAGGGCGTTCTGTAGTGCGTACACACTTAGTTTTTATTTCTGCAGCTTAGCAAAAATCCGCACAGCCGTGCGCCAGCAAAATACTGATATTCCGGCAAAAATGATGTTTGTTAGCTGATTTTCCGCAAATTTTTTGCTGATTTTCAGCAATTTTGACAGATATCTCGGCAAAAAACATGTTTGCTGCGGCACGGCTGTGAGAATCTCGGTAAAAGTTTACCATTTTGCTGAGATCCCGGTAAAAAATATTAAGTGTGTACAGTCGACAACTGAAGAAATATAGTAAAATTTTTGCTAAAAAAGTATCTTTTACATTAATTTACATAAAAATAGAGGCGCCAGCTCAGATGATTATTCGAGAATTTGTTTAAATATCGAATAAATAAGTTTTCCTTTATTTATTTCTGTTGTGCGAATTATAATACTGCGCTCGATCGATCGGAGATTGTTATAAAAACAAATATGAGGTACGAGGTAGGGTAAAGGATGTTTTTTGGACCACCCTTACGGGGGCTCTTGTTTTGGACCACCAAGAGGAATTTGCCCACAGTGGTCCAAAATATGAGCCGTCGAACTGGTGGTCCAAAATACCTCCCTTACCCTATTTTCTCTCTTCAGTACCTTTGTGGGTTTACTCACTCTGCAGCAGAAAATATGTACAAATAGAGTGAAAAACTGCGGGCGGTGGACTTCAGTCGGGTTTCCAGAAAAAAACAGTACTTTCGGGCTATTTTCCGCGCCATTGCTAGACCACTAGCGAACTCGGACGTATTGACCATGCGAGAGCTCTGTGCGTAGCTGGCAAGTTCTTTGTGCTTCCTGTTGGCTCACGTTCTGGGCCGCGGTAAACGGTCGCCGTTTCCGTTGATTGCCGGCGGATGGTTTTCCGCCTCGACCGAACATTCTGCCTTGCCCAACTCCGCTACCTCTTCCCATCTGGTTGGCAAACTTTCTTGGTCGGCCGCCCTGGCCACCATACTCTCTTTCAGCCTTGGGTCCGGTGTGCTCGCGCATAAACTGCTTCGAGGGATCGCGCAGCCCCAAGTATTTTGCGTAATGACCTATATTGAATGCCTTGATGGCAAATACCCGTCGCAGCTCCTTCGGAAAGGTGGAGTAGTAGCGCACCCAGGAAACGAACGCTTTACAAGAGCACCTTTGCGGATGCGACGAGCTTTTCGAACCGCTGCTGCAGCTCGATAGCCGTCTGTTTTTTTTTTATTCTTCCGTTTTTTTTATTATTCCCGGGGTGCTGTTAATCAGCACACCAATACGACCGAATATAGGATCCACTCTTTCCTCGGCGAGTTTGATTTGCTTTTACTTACTTACTTATGGATCCTGTACACCTCCGGTGGTGCAAAGGGCCGACTTGAAAGATCTCCATCCTGAGCGTTGCCCGGCTATCGCTTTTAACCTGTTGCCAGGTTAGATTTCGGTCGACTTCTTTTTATTTTTATTGAGGCTTCGCCGCCATGAGCCTCTGGGTTTGCCTCGCTGCGATGTCCGCTGGGTTCCAGTCTAATGCTTGTTACAGATTTCGTTTCCGCCTCACGTAGAGTGTGGCCGACCCAGCCCCACTTCCGATCCTGAATTTCTGCTTGCTATCGGCTTCTGGCGACAACGACGATGGAGCCTGTTATTTGAGATCCAGTTGGAAGGCCACCAGGCCCGAATTATATACCGCAGGCATCTGTTAATGAACAACCTGCAGCCGCTGAGTGTTCTCCACTGATACACACCATGTTTCTGCTAGCATATAACAGCACAGATTTCACGTTAGAGTTGAAAATTCGTATTTGGTGCGTTCACTTATCTGGCTGTTTTTCCAGATATTTCTTAAACTCGCAAAGGCAGCCCTTGCTTTCTTGATCCGTGCCCTCTCTCGATCATGGTACCGCTGTCTGATGCCATTTGGCTACCAAAATATTGGAAGCTTTCAACATTCTCCACTGTTTGCCCGGCTACTGTGAAACTGGAAGGCGTCACCGTGTTTACATCCATCGATTTGGTTTTGTTGACGTTGATGACTAAACCTGCCGAAGAGGAGCGCTCGATGCTTCGATGAGGCCGATGATTTTCTCAGGAACCCCCTTGCGTCTCAGGGCGCCCCACATATTCTCATGATTGAGTCGGTCGAAAGCTTTTTCGTAGTCAATGAATACCAAGTAAAGGACTCTTGGAACTCGTTGACCTGCTCCAGAATTATGCGTGACTAAGATACCTTGCATCCAGTCGACCGGGAAAGTTGCGGTGTCCCAGATATTACGAAATAAACGATGCAGTAGTTGAGCGGATGTCATGGGGTCAGCTTTGAGCATCTCGGCTGATATGCGGTCGACCCCTGGGGCTTTATTCGATTTCATGCTTTGGGATGGCTGTTTGAATCTCTAGCAATGATGGAGCTTCGGTATTGACGCGTGTTATACGTCGGATCCTAGGCAGATCATGCCGAGGTGGTGTGATGGCCTGGCTGGCACTCTGAAAAAGTTGTTCGAAGTGCTCGAAACCAGCGTTTCAGCTGGTCAGTTAATGAATCGGTCAATTCTTGATCAACATTAGGGTAGTAATAGTTGTACTTATTCCTTCTGGATTCTTTGTTCACATATATAGCTATATATGTAGACGAAGAATCAGAAGGAATAAATTTTGGCTGTTACGCCCTTTTCAAATGTTGGTCAATAACTGATCATTCGCGTCTTTCACAGGCATCGTTGCATTCATCTTCGCCCCGCTTAAGCGTCGTGAGATATCGAAGAGGAGGCGAATGTCCCGGTTGCGGCGGCTCTCTCTCCTTCGTCGGCCAGAGAGTCTGCCCACGCTCGCTTGTCCCGTCGACATGAGCGTTGATTACCTTACCTCAAGAGTCGCGTATCGTTGACGGGCCAAGACTTTGGCTCCCTTTCTGGTTTTCGATCGCTCTATCGTGGCTTTGGCTTCTCTTCGCTCCTCTATCTTCCTCCAGGTCTCATCCGTGATCCATTGTTTTCTCTGGGTGCGTAGTTCGCCCCAGGATTGTTCTCGCCGGTGGCGTTGAAGGCATTCTTGATGGCGGTCCATTGGTCTTCCCACGCTGCCACCTTCCGAAATATCTGCAGCACGCGTCTCCAGTTCTTCTAACGAAGCGACCGTTTCACCGTGGCATCTTCCAGTCGGCGTGTGTTGAATCGTCGTCCAACTCTTTCCTCCTGCCGATGAATCCGCGCAATGCGCGACGTATTTCGCCGATGAGGATGTGATGATCAGACGCGATATCGGTAATTACGTTTATTCCGTACATCAAGAAGCAGCTCCGTTTCCATTTTCGGCTGATGCAGATGTGGTCGATTTGATTGTCTGTAAAGCCGTCAATGGGAGACCCACGTGACCTTGTGAACCGGTCGATGAGGAAGAGCGATACCCCGATCACCATGTCGTTATTACCACAAAATTATGCGAACAGCTTCCGTTTTCGCTCATTTCTCCGAGACCATAGCGCTTCCCATAATGCTTCCATGGTTCGAGTTGTCGGATCCGATCTTCGCAATGAAGTCGCCCAAACAGATCTTGATATCACCCTTCGGAATTCTATCTACGACGGCATTGTGTTGACTCAGTTCTCTTTGTCTTGCAGATCGGCAGCATCGGTTGGCGCATAACATTGGATTATAGTGGCGTTTCCGGACCCGTGTTCTAAATCTGGCAACGATTATCCTTTCACTTATAGGTTCCACTTCATAAGCGCAGAGTGTACCTGAGCGCTATAGTAGGAAGCCAACTCCGCGATGCCGGGGCGCGTGTTCACCTCAGAAACTATAGCAGAACTTTGGTCCTGACGGCGTTCTGTGTTCTCAAAGTTTGGCCAACGGACTTCACTCAGTCCCAGGATCTCAAGCTTCATGATAGGGTTAAAACGTTCCATGTTCCTATTCGTGTCCGTTGTTTCTGCGCTAAGAGTCGTCGCTGCAAAATCAGTCCATATTCTTTCTTCTATTATCGGATTCTCGAACAAATTGATGTTTCGGGGAACAGTAGGTTGTTTGGCCCCAAGGTTCCCTAATATCCACCGGGATGGGGCTGCCATCTAATAGGTATAGCTTCCTGGGAACAGCATTTCATACTCAGCCGCTAGATGCCAGAACAGACGCTGTTGGACAAGCCGCACCTCCTGGTGAACAGACGCTCGGCTGTCATTGTTTTCTGGGTCAAATTTGTTTAAAGTCCCACCCTAACACTGTGTGTGATTCAGGGACTAGGGTTAAAGGCGCTTTGATGTGGCACACGGTCGCTTCCGATAGGGCCTGCTTTGGGCTTAGACACATGCTTTTTAGCTTTTTTTTATAGAAGTTCAACAGAGCCCACTGTCGAACTCCCACCACCAATTGGTCCTTAGGCAGACCCCACAGGACGCACCCTCTCACTCTCTAAGGTGATTATAGAATCGAGCTTCGTGGTGAATTCTTTCAAATTCACTGCACACGTTTATCTACATACATTTCCAAAACCCCAAATCTGGCGTACGTATTAGCTTTCGTACACAGTACTGAAACTCAAATTATGATTATTGTTCAGCATAACTGAGCAAACGATCTACCATTATTTCAGCCCCACAATACGCGTTATTGTTCTTTTCCTCTCGTGCTCTTTGAAAACATATTGAAAAGCACGTGGTTTACAAAATGGGTTTTGATTTCTGGCTTCATTCTATAATCATCTCCTAACTGATGTCAGAAGGACAATAGTGCCTCTAGGGTTGCACCACTTCAGCTGCTAATCGCAACCCTTAGCTTATGCGGTCATCTTTGTCATCGGAAGACCTGTAAAGCGTGAGTATTGGAACTTCAGAGGACCCAGAACTATGATAGGCGCCCTTCCCGGATGTCAACTCACCATCTCTGCAGCCCACGATTTAATTAAGGGAATAGGGTAAAGACCCAATAGTGGAGGAACTAAAGCACGTCCCAGTAACACTAATTTCTCGATTACTTCTAATCTAATCTAATCCTCTTTTGTTACCTGAAATCAGTCCTCCAATTATTGATGTAGTGTTCCAATAGTTACGGTATTTTGTTATTCCTATTCCTATAGTTGCAAATCCCATAGGTTTTATATGTGATTCGCATATATTGGAACAGTACCTGTAACTATTGGCGCAAAGGAGAGAATAAAATAACATATTTTAAAATACTTTTCTTACCAGTTTAAATGAAATTCTAACGTTGTTTTTTGTCTCTATCGTGTTATGAGACACGTCAATCAATTGATTCGGTAATGTGGGTTACTGCGTTTAATTTGTTAAATTTCTGTAAATCGTACTACATATCGCAACTATAGGAAATTTCACCCACGATCCATCGGAACTTTTTTGTAATTTTAAGATTAATTTTTCGACTAGTCAATCTTTTTTGCATATATCTATTAAAATAACTTAGAATTTTATTTTGAAATAATGTGCCACACCACATCCTTCCACGACTGCCTTTCATGCGAAATTGACTTCAAAGCAATCCATGATTCTTTCATTTGGTCGTCTGTACAGATGTAAAAAGGCTTTTGCTCTCTGTCTAATGATAATCAAGACCTTTTTGCAGTACTCTGGTCGTGATATCCCACAGATTATTGGTAAAATTCCAGAAAAGAATCATGATAATTGAACTAAAAATACCTGATACCTGCAGGGGTTGGTATTTGCAGTGTTAGTATAATTGATTCTTCTTCTTCTTCTTCTTCTTCTTCTTATTGGCATTACAGCACCTAATACATTGGGACTGGAGCTTCGCCTCGCAGCTTAGTGTTCATTAAGCTACTCCCACAGTTATTAATCAACTGCGAGGTTTCTAAACCAGGTTACAATTTTTACATTTTATGCCCAGGGAAGTCGAGATAATTTCCAATCTGAATATTGCCTAGATCGGCACCGGGAATCTGAACTCAGCCACCTCAGCATGGTCTTGCTTTATAGCCGCAAGCGTCTTACCGGACCTTCTTTTAGAGAGAGAGAGATATATATATATATATATATATATATATATATATATATATATATATATGCATATATATATATCACTGCTGATTCCACGGGAAAAGCAATAGAGTTGAAAAAAAGTTGTCCAATTTTGCTCAAAATCGCTTGGTATGTTCTTCTTCATTCGAAAATTAATTAGACCTGCATTTTTTAGCTATTTTTTATTAGGGTGACCATGTTCGATATAGGGTTACCAGAAAAATTCCGCTATTTTTCGATTTTTTTTTTATTTTTAAAAAATCATAACTTTTGAACCACTGGATCGATTTCTGGTAACATTATATTTTTATGGATAGAAAGTTTATTACTTCTAGTTTCATTACTTAAAATTTTGGTTTGGTGTATTGGTGTATCTCAAATTATGCTAAAAATGGTCAAAATATTCGTTTTTAAGATTTTTTAAATGTTGGACCACAACGACTATATATATTTTTATATATTTTTTTATGAAAATTAAATATTTTTTACATATCAAAAATTCAGAAATGTTCATCGAGCCAGTTTTGAGTTACATTTTTTGAAAATTTCAAGTTTTCTGGCCCATATACACATGGAATGAACGTTATTCTCCACTATTTCAAAAGTATGAAAATGTTATTCAAGAGTGTTTTGTTTGGCCTTCGTTTATTAGGAAGAATTTACGAATCGCAATAGTTGGAAAATACATTTAATCGGAATAGTTACAGTGGTGTTGTTATTGATGACTTCATTCTCCAAAATCGGCAAAGCAATATGTCGTTTTTCAAAAGGTTGGTTTTCAGCAATCCATACAATAGGGTTACCTGCTTTGTTTATATGTTTCAATTCAATTTTTTTGATGCAGGTAATTCATTGTATTTTCTTTTGATTATGATTCATCTGTCTCCTTTTCCTTTGTTCACTCTACCTAAATGATAACCTTAAAGGGACTATTTAAAGCGGTCTATAAGATAAAAGTGTATATGTCAGTCAAGAAAATCAGTGAAATTGTCCAGTTGCCTTTATCATGAAGAAACGTTTAATACAATGAAGCACGAATGCCCGAAATTCGCCATGTTTGGAGTAATTGTTATTGGTGAAACTTTATCTCAAACTGGTATGATTATTATGCAGCGGAAAGGGGAGAATAAAATTGGATAAAGCTGTTCCTTTAACATTTGTAATAATGCCGTCAATTTGCTTTTGCTGACTTATCGCATTTATCAAGAAAGGAATCGAGCAGCAGTAGCCCAAGTGCAAAGTTAATATAGAATGTGAAAATCAAGAACTCACCGTTTTGAACCATCGAAACTTGATGATCTTCGCCGTTGCCGGACCATCAGGCACCAATAATTTCGCCGTGACGGGACCATCTAGAGTGAATAATTTCGCCGCACCAGCAAACATCAATAATGGTGGTTTCTGAAATAACAATCGATCCCAATGCCGCTGGATCATCGGAAATTGACGCTGTTCCTAGTGTTGGTAAGCAGAATAATCTCTTCTTTGTCTATATTCAGACATCATGATTTGCTACATGTTATAACTAGTTGTACTCGATTATTCAGAAAAATTGAAAAAACATCACGTTCCGTATAATCTTTCACCTTAATCCGACCTAGTAGCTCAATTCTCAGAGCAGCGTTGCCGATCATGCAACAAAATAGAATAATACAATACACATTTATTACATTATATGAAGAAACATGCCCTAACTAATAGCGTTATTTTTCCATCTTGTTTTCAGAATCTTTTGTTTTCTTTGGAATCAATCGAGTGCTGAATCAATTCGGTAGCGCTGAGAAAGCCCAGAAACCCGGAGACGCCTGGTCAGGAAATTCCTTTTCAACAAATGAAGGCAAAATTCTGATGAAATATCTGACAGAAACGATCGATATAGGGATTCTAACTTCTCCTTCCCAAATCCTGGACTCCGCATACAAAAATGCAGATGGTCAATAATTCGGTGTTTCGCAACGAAACTGCTCAACGTGCAAAAGAAATTACAGATTGAAAAGGTTTTATGAGCATATACCGGAGACCGCCGGGAGTAACATAAGTTGTCTTTGAGGCCGATGATATCTTAACCGTAGTTAGGGACTTTTATAATAGTGACGAGATAAGCAGAGCATGTCCTGGGAAAAGGGATTTCGTTATTGAAAATATGGTAGTGAGAAAAAGGTGTATGTACAGCGCAGGTTACTTTTATGTAAATCTTTCAGAAATTTATTCAATTTTCAAAGAGCAAATATTTTACTTTTTAAAATTGGATTTTCAATGTTTTCCAGCAGCCGCCCAAAAAATTGTATTCTAGCTGGTTCAAGTGGAACGCACACAGCAAAAAAAATATTAATATGCCGTGACGTAACTTTGTTAAACGTACTTGAAAAGTCTATGTAAAAGTCAATTTGATGTATTATCAAATCATATCGATGCTTTATTACACAAATTAAACGTAATATGTGACGGGCAAAATATTTTATTTGTTGCTCTTAAGGTACGTAATATTTATTACCTCTGAAAATTGTTATTTTATTACACATAGAATGATGCATATCATCGTACCGTAGCAAATGAAACAACCATATTACCTATTCATGTGCGTATATTACATAAAAACGATGTAAAACTTTTAATCGATGCTGCGATTGAGCTCAAGCCCAATCTGAAACAAACTAGAACAGACAGCCATGTTGAATTTTTATGTGTCTGTTCGGTGCAAACATATTATTTAAAATACTCTTACTCTGTTTGTTAACATTTTGCCAGGGAATTTCAGTGAAAAAATAGTGCACTGTGTGAGAATCAAAAATAAACATAATTATGGTGAACTGGTGTAACCATCCATAATCGCAGATATGGTTTTTCAAACCAAAATCGGGAGTGGAATAGCGGGAATACTTTTTGATTCGATTGAATCGGAGGTAAGTTTTCAATTGGCGATCATTTTCTTTTAATATCGGTTTGTGCTACACTCCCACACCCTATGTCCTCATTGCAGGATTTGTACCACGAACGAAATAAAAAACCAATTCAGGAAAAGGTTCCTGGTTGTTGGTTGATTTTGTTGCAGAGCAAAAAGATGGGGATAAGGTGCCACCTCCGATTGAAAGTCCTACACGTCCTGCCATTTCCGGAAAGTGATAATCCATCGTGAGTTTTGATCTAGCAGTTTGGGCCAAACAGAATCGATTGTTATTTGGTCGAGGTAAATATGCAGATGTTTATCCAGGGCTGTATGCCTCTTACTTATTTAAATCAAATTGTATTGCCAGAGCTGTTCAAGCGAAATATATTTATTTCCAATTCAGTGCTTTGAAAAAACTATAAAAATCAAATCTTCAAAATTTCTAAATTTTAAAATTTACAAATTTTAAAATTTCAAAATTTCAAAATTTCAAAATTTCTAAATATTTTAATTTTTAAATTTCAAAATATTTTAATTTAAAAATTTCCAAATATGAAAATTTCAAATTATTTTAATTTCAAAATCCTTAAATTTAAATATTTTAAAATATTAAAATTTCAAAATTCTTCCAGAAATTCCTCCGGACATTCTTACAGGAATTTCCTCTGGACATTCTTACAGGAATTTCCTCTGGATATTACTCCAGGAATTCTCACCCAGTTATTCTTGTGAATATACCGGAAGTGCCTCCGGGAATTCGTCCGAAAGGTCCTCCGGGAATTGTTCGGAAGTTCCTCAGGGAATTCCTCCGGAAGTTCTCTTGAGAATTCCTCTGAAGTTCCTCCGGGAATTCCTTCGGAAGTTCTCCTTCCTGAATGCCTCCGGAATTCCTCCTCCAGTTCCTCCGGAATGCCCATTCTCCAGCCCAAAGTTCCTCCAGGAATTCCTCTGGAAGTTCCTCCAGGAATTCCTCCGGAAGTTCCTTCAGGGATTCCTGCAGAAGTTCTTGCGGAAATTCCTTCAAAGTTCTTCCAGAAATTCCTCCGGAGGTTGCTCCGGGGAATCTTTCGAAAGTTGGGTTTCTGGGAATTCCTCCTGAAAGTAGTTCTTCGAATCTCTTCTCGATGAATTCCTCCGAAAGTTCCTTCGAGAATTCCTCCGGGGATATCTCCAGAAGTTCCAGAAATTCGTCCGGAAATTCATACGGAAATTCTTCCGGAAATCCCTCTGGCAGTTCCTTCGGAAATTCCTCCTTCCGGGAATTCTTCCGGAAGTTCCGGTAATTCCTCTGGAAATACCTGGAAATTCCTCCAGGAATTCCTCCGGAAGTTTCATCAGAAATTACTTCGGAAGTTGCTCCAGAAATTCCTGAGGAATTCTCGGAGGAACTTCCTGAGGAATTCTCGGAGGAACTTCCGCAGGAATTCCTGGAGGAACTTTCGAAGGAGTCCCTGTAGGAACTTCCAAAGGAATTTTGAGGAACCCTCCGAAAGAATTCCTGAAGAACTTCCCGAAGGACTTCCTGAGAAATCCTCGAAGGAATTCCTGGAGGAACTTTTTGGAGGAATTCCGGGTGGAGCTCTGAAGAATTCCAAAGGAATTTCGAAGGATTCTCGAATTTCCGGAGGAATTCCTCGAAGGAACTTCCGGAGGAATTCCATGAAGGAACTTCCGAGGAATTCATGAAGGAACTTCCGGAGTGAATTCATGAATAACCTGAGGAATTCAGGTGAACTTCCAGGAATTCCTGAAGGAACTTCCGAGGAATTCCTGAAGGAACTTCCGGGAGGAATTCTGAAGTAACTTCCGGAGAAATTTTAGTAACTTCCGGAGGAATTCATGAAGAATTTCCGGAAGAATTCCTGAAGTAACTTCCGGAGGAATTTAAAGGAACTTCCGGAGGGAATTCCCTGAAGGAACTTCCGAGGAATTTAGCGAACTTCCGGAGGAATTCCCTGAAGAACTTCCGGAGGAATTCTGAAGGAATCTTCCGGAGGAACTTCCCTGAAGAATTTCCGAGGACCCTGCTAACTTCCGGAAGAATTTGAAGTAACTCCGGAGGAATTTCTGAAGGAACTTCCGGAGGAATTTCGAAGGAACTTCCGGAGGAACTTCTACAATCCCTGGAGGAATTCCCGAAGGAACTCCGGAGGAATTCCCATGAACTTCCGGCGGAATTCTCTTAGCGAACTTCCAGAGGAATTCCTGAAGGAACTTCCGGAGGAATTCCTGAAGAACTTCCGAGTGAATCGCAATTTCGGAGGAATTCCGAAGCAATTTCCGGAAGAATTTTGAAGCAGCCGTACTTCCGGAGGAATTTTCGAAGGAACTTCCGGAGGAATTTCGAAGGAACTTCCGGAGGAATTCCCGAAGCGAACTTCCGAGGAATTTTGAAGGAACTTCCGGAGAAATTCCCGAAGGAATCTCTGAGGAATTAAGGAACTTCCGGAGGAATTCCTGCCGAACTTCCGGAGAGAATTTCAGCGAAATCTCCGGAGGAATTCCTGAAGGAACTTCCGAGGACCTGAAGGAACTCTTCCGGAGGAATTTGAAGGAACTGAATCCATCCCGGAGGAATTCTCCTCTGAAGAAATCCCGGAGAATTCGAAGGAACTTCCGGAGGAATCTCGATAGTATTTCCGGAGGAATTTCTGAAGGAACTCGAGGAATTCTTCCTGAACTTCCGGAGGAATTCCGAAGGAACTCCCGGAGGCCTCGAAGGAACTTCCGGAGGAACTCCTGAAGGAACCTCCCGAGTGAATTTCAAAGTGACCTCCCGGAGGAATTTTGAAGGAACTTCCGGAGGCTCCTGAAGGAACTCCCGGAGGAATTCCCGAAGGAACTCCCGAGGAACTCCTGAAGTGAACTTCCGGAGGCCTCTTCCGAAAGGAACTTCCGAGGAACTCCTGAAGAAACTTCCGGAGGAATTTCGAACTCCAGAGGATGAACTCCCGAGGAATCTCCTGAAGGAACTTCCGGAGGAATTGAAGTCCCGAGGACTGATGAACTTCCCGAGAATTTCCCGGAGGTCTTCCGGAGGAATTTTAGTCTGAACTCCGAGGAACTTCCCGAACTCCTCCTGAATTCTCCTGAAGGAACTCCGAGGAATTCCCATGAGTCTTCCGGAGTGAATTTTGCCCGAAGGAACTCCCGGAGGAATTCTCCCAGCACCTGCAGTCCCAGTCCTCCCGGAGGAACCTCCGCCTCCCAGGTGAACCCGAGAACTTCCTGCACTCCTGAACTTCCCATGATAGGGTTCTCGAGGACCTAGGAGGCCTGAAGGAACTTCCGAGGACCTCGAAGGAACTTCCGGAGGACTGGAAGGATCTTCCCGAGGAATTCTCAATCCCGGAGGAACCTTCCGAGGAATTCCTGAAGGATCTTCCGGAGGAATTCCCAAGTTGAACTTCCGGAGTGAATTCTGAATTTACTTCCCGAGGAATTCCTTCCCGGAAGGAAGTCTTCCGGATAACTTCCAGGGTTGAGCTTTCCGGAGTGGAGGAACATCCGGACAAATTCGTGGAGGAACTTTCGGAGGAATTCCTGGAAGAACTTCTGGGAGAATCCTGGAAGAACTTCCGGAAGAATTCCTGGAGGAACATCTGGAGAAACTTTCGGAGGAATGCCTGGAAAAACTTCCGAAGGAATTCCTGGAAGAACTTCCGGTGGAATTCCTGAGGAACTTCCCGGAGGAATTCTGGAGGAATTTTTTCCGGAGAATTCCGGAAGGAACTTTAGGAGGAATTCCCGAAGGAACTTCCGGAAGGAACTTCCAGAGGAATTCCGGAAGGAACTTCCGGAGAGATTACCGAAGGAACTTCCGGAGAGATTACCGAAGGAACTTCCGGAGAGATTACCGAAGGAACTTCGGGAATTCCTCCAGGATTCCCTCCGGAAGTTCCTCCAGGAATTCCTCCGGAAGTTCCCCCAGGAATTCCTCCGGAAGTTCCTCCAGGAATTCTCCTGAAAGTTCCCTCCTCCAGGAATTCTCTCTCCGGAAGTCTCTCCGAAGCTCCAGGAATTCCTCCGGAAGTTCCTCCAGGAATTCTTCCGAACAGGATTTCCTCCGGAAGCCCAGAATTCCTCTCCGAAGTTCCTCCAGGAATTCTTCCGAAGTTCTCTCCAGGAAATTCCTCCGGTTCCTCCAGAGAGTTACCTCCGAAATTCTTCTCCAGGAATTCTCCTGAAGTTCCTTCAGGAATTCCTCCGAAGTTCCTCCAGGAATTCCTCCGAAGTTCTTCCAGGAATTCCTCCTGAAGTTCCTCTCCAGGAATTCCTCCGAAGTTCCTCCAGGAATTCCTCCGGAAGTTCCTCCTCCAGAATTTCCTCCCGGAAGTTCCTCCAGAAATTCCTCCGGAAGTTCCTCCAGGAATTCCTCCGAAGTTCCTTCCAGGAATTCTCTCTCCGAAGTTCCTCCAGGAATTTCTCCGGTGTCTCCTCCAGGAATTCCTCCGGAAGTTCCTTCCAGGAATTTCCTCCTGAAGTTCCTTCCAGGAATTCCTCCCGAAGTTCCTCTCCAGGAATTCCTCCGAAGTTCTTCCAGGAATTCCTCCGGAAGTTCTCTCCAGAATTCCTCCGAAGTTCTCCTCCAGGAATTCCTCCGAAGCCCAGCAGGAATCTCCTCCGGAAGTTCTCTCTTCCAGGAATTCCTCCGGAAGTTCTTCCAGGAATTTCCTCCGGAAGTTCCCTTCCAGGAATTCCTCCGAAGTTCCTCCAGGAATTCCTCCGGAAGTTCCTCCAGGAATTCTCCGGAAGTTCTCCAGGAATTCTCTCCGGAAGTTCCTCCAGAATTGAAGTTCCTCCGAAGTTCCTCCAGGAATTCCTCCGGAAGTTCCTCCAGGAATACCTCGGAAGTTCCTCCAGGAATTCCTCCCGAAGTTCCTCCAGGAATTCCCTCCGGAAGTTCCTTCCAGGAATTTTCTCCACTGAAGTTCCTCCAGGAATTCCAACGGAAGTTCCTTCCAGGAATCTGGCACTCCGAAGTTCCTCCAGGAATTCCCCACCGAAGTTCTCTCCAGGAATTCCTCCGAAGTTCTTCCAGGAATTCCTCCTGAAGTTTCCTCCAGGAATTCCTCCCGGAAGTTCTCTCTCCAGGAATTCCTCCGAAGTTCCTCCAGGAATTCCTCCAGTGAAGTCGAATTCCTCCTGAAGTTCCTTCCAGGAATTCCTCCGAAGTTCCCTCCAGGAATTCCTCCGGAAGTTCCTCTCCAGGAATTTCTCCTCCGAAGTTCCTCCAGGAATTCCTCCTGAAGTTCCCTCCAGGAATTCCTCCGGTTCTCAGGAATTCCTCCGAAGTTCCTCCAGGAATTCCTCTGGAAGTTCCTCCCAGAACTCTCCTGAAGTTCCTTCAGGAATTCCTCCTGGAAGTTCCTCCAGGAATTCCTCCGAAGTTCCTCCAGGAATTCCTCCGAAGTTCCTCCAGGAATTCCCTCCGGAAGTTCCCTCCTGAGGAATTCCTCCGGGAAGTTCCTCCAGGAATTCCTCCGGAAGTTCCTCCAGTGAATTCTTCCTTGGAAAGTTCCTCCAGGAATTCTCCTCCGGAAGTTCCTCTCCAGGAATTCCTCCGAAGTTCCTCCAGGAATTTCCTCCCGGAAGTTCCTCCAGGAATTCCTCCGGAAGTCTCCAGGAATTCCTCCGAAGTTCCTCCCAGGAATTCTCCCTGAAGTTCCTCTCCAGGAATTCCTCCAGTTCAGGAGTTCCTCCAGGAAGTTCCTCCAGGAATTCCTCCCGAAGTCTCCTCCAGGAATTCCTCCAGAAGTTCCTCCAAGAATTCCTCCAGAAGTTCTCTTCCAGGAATTCTCCTGAAGTTCCTCTCCAGGAATTCCTCCGGAAGTTCTTTCCAGGAATTCCTTCGAAGTTTTTCCAGCACCGGAATCTTCTGGTTTTTCCAGGCATTCCCTCCAAAGTCTTTTCTCCGAAATTCCTCCAGGAATTCCACCGGTGTTCTTCCAGAATTCCTCCTGGAAAGTTCCTCCACGAATTTCGTCCGGATGTTCCTCCGACGAAGTCCTTTCCGGAAGTTCCTCCAGGAATTCCTACGGAAGTTCCTCCGGAAGTTCCTCCAGGAATTCCTCCAGGAATTCCTCCGGAAGTTCTTACAAGATTTCTTCCGGAGGAATTCCCGAAGGAACTTCCCGGAGGAGGACCTTTCGAAGGAACTTCCGGAGGAATTCCCGAAGGAATTTCCGGAGGAATTTCCGAAGGAACTTCTGGAGGGCTACTCGATGGAACTTCCGGTGGAATTCTTTAAGTTACTTCTGGATGTATTCCTGATGGATCTTCCTGAGGAATTCCTGAATAAATTTCTGGAGGAATTCCTGAAGGAACTTTTCCTGGATGAACCTATAAAATTTATAAAAGTCCACATTAATCCAAAATTCTAGCGGTCATGGTGCCTTTCTCGATTTTTTCGAGTGAGTAATTTCTACGCAA
The DNA here is from genome assembly GCF_024139115.2 of Armigeres subalbatus. Lineage (NCBI taxonomy): Eukaryota > Metazoa > Arthropoda > Insecta > Diptera > Culicidae > Armigeres > Armigeres subalbatus. The sequence goes on from NC_085139.1 coordinate 260,267,041, forward strand.
TTTTGATACATGAAAAAAGTATTTTATTATAACTTCTGAGATCATAAACTGATCCGTAATAGGAAACAATGAGACAAGATTCTGCGAAAATTCCGGAGGAATTCTTGAAGTACCCTCTGCATGATTTCCTAAAGGAACTTCCGGAGGAATCCCTTAAGGAGCTTTCAGCGGAATTCCTGAAGGAACTTCTGGAGGAAGTTTCGGAGGAATTCCTGATAACTTCCGGAGGAACTTCGGGAGAACTTCCTCGAGGAACTTTCGAAGGAATTCCTAGAGTACATTCCGTAGGAATTTCTGGACGAACTTCCGGAGAAATCTCCGGTTAAATTACTGCTGGAACTTCCGGAGGTATTCATTAAGGAACTTCTGGAGGAATTGCTGAAGGAACTTCCGGGGGAATTCCTAAAGGAACTTGCAGAGGAATTTTCGGAGGAATTGCCGAAGGAACTTCCGAAGGAATTCCTGGAAAAACTTTCAGAACTATTCCAGGAGAAGCTTTTGGAGAAATTCCTGGAGGAACTTTCGGAGATAATTCTAGAGGAACTTCCGAGGGAATTGCTGGATTGAATTGTTAACTAACCATGCTGAACGAAACGAGGATCCTCCGAGGAATTGTTGGATGAATTTCATAGAAAAATTTCAAGTGGAAATTGTCTGGAGGAATTCTTAGACGATCTTCCTGAGGAATTCGTTTGCGGAACATCTGAAGAAATTTTGAGTGAACTTCCTAAACAATACCTTGAGAACTTCCGGAGGAATTCATGAAAAACTTCCGAAGATATCACAGAAGGAACTTCCGGAAGAATTACTGGAGGAACTTATGAAGCAATTTCCAGAGGAACTTCCTGATAATTTTTTGAAAGAACCACAGATAACAGATATTGAGGCTGGCATCCGACACGTGTGTAAACATCCGCAACCGTTAATTCAAATGTATTTTAAATTGGGACCGCGTTTGGCAATCAATCATTGGAGATGGCGCAAGGATCATTGTTATTGGAAAACGCAGCACGAATGCAGCTGTCAAATACATTGGCTGCGTTCGACAGGTTGTTAATCCACAGCGTTCGTGGCTGTACTGCCAATCAGTTGAGAGGATGGTGCAGGGCCAACGTATATCAATTCAAAAGTTTACACAGGGTTTTCAATAAAATTTGTTCTAGCCTAAATATCTGTTATCTATAGAGGAACTTTCGAGGGAAATCACGGACAAATTTCCGGAAGAATCCCTGGACGAACTTCCGGAGAAACCCCTAGCGGGACTTCCGAAAGATTTCCTGGAGGAACTTTCTGCAGTTTGTGAAAACTTCCTGGGAAATCATCCAGGTAACCGGGAGGAGTTCTAGAGGCATTTCAGGAGGATTTCCGGAAAAATCTTCGAACAAATACCGCCGCCTCTATTGCCGATCACTAACAGAGTGACGCCGCCACGCCGTCGCCGATAAAATATAATACATAAATAATAATAAAATATATATTAAATAAATTTTATAATGTATATAAACCGTGGGCCTCCGATAATTTAAACGGTTTCTTATTTCAAATTACGGGGGTAATGTTTTATTGTAAACTTCTGGTTACTCTAAGGAAATGCTAATAGAATATTAAGTTGAAAACAGGCCAAGTTCCAGTTGGAATGTAGAGCCATTGAAGATAAAGAAGAAGAAGAAGAAGAAGAAGAAGAAGAAGAAGTATTTGTAGAAACAATATAATGAGTTAATTCAAATAAAATTTGAAATTGTTGCATCTAAAAATGTATTTTCGAGAATGACAGAAAAAAAAATCCGAATACCCCTTAAGCCCCAAACGCAATACAACGGAACGGCGACGGAAACGGCTAATTTGACAGAAAATATATGGGCTAACTGTCAAATTTTTCCGTTTCTCTTCGTTGTATTGCGTTTGGGCTTCTTTGCCCTAAAAGGGATTCATCCTGACCGGTTTTTACGTCGTTTTTCCAGTTACATCAAAATATTACGTCGAAAATTAATTAATTTTAAACTTGAAGACGAAATATCAAGTACGTCAACTTTGTTACGTCATTCAATGTAATAAAACATTATTTACGACGGCGATGATGTGCATCAAATCTGATGTGATATTACTTTTTTTTTTACTGTGCATACTGTCTCGTATCGCATTTATCAGAATGTTAAATTAATGTTAAAACTAGACAAGAAACTTATTCATAACCATTTAAAAACGTATCATGACTTGTTTTTTAAATACTTTGTGAAAATCCTACAGAGAAATGTCTGGTTGAAAACCCGATCATTGCCCGGTAAGCAGACACTAGAGAATGACCTGATTAATTTCTTGAAAATGTCGATTCCTTAGAATTTAAACAATGGAGGCAAAAAGATCGTTGTCATTTAAATTCAATGCGAATGGATGCAGAAGAGTATGGGAAATTTTTAGAAAAATTGCGAATTATCTCCGCATAATTTTTGCAGAGCAACAAGGAAACTACTTAAAAACAACAAATTAATTTGGAAGCAACTGACTATTATAATTGCTGACTTCTCTGAAAATTACTTTGTTATTCAGGCGCTATACAAGGTTTTCATTGGGCAAACGCTCAAGCAAAATCCATCCTTTTGCATATATTATAAGGATGAAGCACAAAATTTAAAGTTACAAGCTTCATAGCAATCGCAGAATCTAAATAACCATGTTGCCGTTCGCTGTTTATAACAAATTGTGTGAATTTCATTAAAAAAAGCTACCTTACCTGAAAAATATTATTTTTTTCTGATGGATCAGGTAGTCAATACAAAAATAAGATGACTGCTTCAATGTGCCACATGTACAAAGACTTCGGTCTTAAAGCAGAGTGGAACTTTTTGCCACTTGCCATGGAAAAGGGTTGTGACGCTTTAGGAGGTGTTCTAAAGCGAAACGCTTCAAAAGCAAGTTTACAAGGCCATCATATTACAACTGCGTACGAACTTTACTCTTGGGCTGTTTCTAAAGTAGATTCCAAATGTATTACGAGTTTTCCTCCGAAAAAGATTACAATGCAATGGAAAAGAAAATAAAGAACCGTATAAAACAAATCTCTGGGACACAATCGTTTCATTACTTTAAGCCACAAAATGAAATTAATTATCGTGAAACGGTTTCGTTCTTAGATGAAGAAAAGTGTTTTAAATTGTAAGAATTTTATGTAATTTTTTTTTGATGAATTATGAAAATAAAAATAATCAAATTAAATGCTGAGTTTTAATTGAAGGTAATCAGAGAAAACCATTGCTTGTAGTCTAAAGCTTTGAGATTTGAGCTACCATTCTTCAATATAGCAGAGCCAAGATTTCTCTCAGACAGTGGTTGCCAAATTTTTAATAATACCAATGGAAAGTATCATTACATAAGAATTTCAGAAGCGTAGATTTCATTGGTCGGAAAAATTGTTTTTTGGACTTCAAAATTGATTTTTCAACTCACTAAATATAAAAAAAATCTACACGCTAAAAATATATATTTTAGTTTCAGTTCGGTTCACTCAAATGACCCTTTGTGGACTAATTCAAAATAGTTAAGTTTACTCAGTCGTGGTTTAGCTACCACTAAATTCGGCATGAGTGCCTCTGCAACCCTTAAGAGCACTCAGTTGAATTAGACGCTAACGGACCTGTGGTTCCAGTTAACGGTAAACCATGGTTGAGTAAACCCAGCAATGTGGTCTCTGCTTTTAAACAATGGAGGGTGATTTATAGTTCTTACATTTATGGGGTCAGAATTGGACAAGCCTCCCTACTTTTGATAGGTACATTCTTCACAAATAAACTAGATTAGTACACATGGTTATCATGAATTTATTAGGAAGAGTTGATAACTCTTACCAGAATGATTCCTGCAGTTATTTTGAAGTGATGGAAAATTATGCTCATTCCATGTGTATTCCATGTGTTCAGAAAACTTGAAATTTTCAAAAAATGTTACACAAAACGCGCTGATGAACATTTCTAATTTTTGATATGTTATGTAAAATATTTGAATTTTCATAAAAAAATATAAAAATATATAGCTCTGTGGTCCAACATTTAAAAAATCTTAAAAATGAATATTTTGACTATTTAGCAAATTTGAGACGCTAATACACCAAACCAAAATTTTTAGTAAGAACTAGAAGTTAGCTTTCTATCCATAAAAAATATTGCAAATCGATCCAGTGGTTCAAAAGTTATGATTTTTAAAATAAAAATTTCAGAAATAGCGATTTTCTGGTAATCCTATATCGAACATGGTCACCCTAATAAAAATAAAAAATACGGGTTTTATTTTCGATGAAGAACATACCAAGCGATTTGAGCAAAATTGGACAACTTTTTTTTTCAACTCTATTCTTTTCCCGTGGAATTGTATATATATAGGTAACACTGGGGAAGTGGAAAGGAAAATCGATAGTGCATGTTTGAATTATTGTAAAACCAGTTTGAATGATCTAAATGCGTTCAATCAAAATGAGCTATCAAAAACAGTCAATTTTCCACCAACTGTGCGGTAATTCATACCATTTTGGTCGCTAGAAATTTATGGAAATTCATTTTGTAATTAGAGTTGTTTTTCCACTTACCCTAGTGGGATGGGGTAAGTAAAAATCATGTTACTTTAACCTTCAATAGTGATGGAGTTACTATAACTAAAATCAATACGATAAATGTTTCTGAGTATCTTTTGTGGAATAGTTTCATTACTTTAACGGAAAGATCTTCAAGGAATTCTCGTAATAAAGGGCCACGTAACTGAACGAAGCATACTGA